>NW_015537946.1:104919-114725 GCF_001515605.1 Sinocyclocheilus anshuiensis | reverse complement strand
ATTTAGAACATTTATATTATTTTTAAACTATTTATTGGCCTACTATTAATATGGTTTTAATAAAATATTATGTGTTATAGATTACTAGTATCAAGACAAGTGATTATAATGGGAAATATACTTAATTAGCCTTTTTCACATGCAACCGGAAACTACATCACGCAGGGTAAACTTATTTCCGCCACAGCTGAAACTACGGCGTTTCCATAGCATGGAGCGTTATTTCACTGCTTCTCTCTCAACGCTGCCGCGACTCAGGTTCGAGGATGTTGAAAGAATAGTTGGACGGCATTCAACAACTAAAGAAGTAAGGCTGAGCAACAAAGAATTTATACACAATTATCAAGGTAAGTTGACAACTCTAGCACTTGCAACATTATATGAATGCTAACCATTTCATCAGTTTCAAATGTTGTTGATCGGAAGGTGGTAGTGAGAGCTAGGTGTTATCGTTCTATGAGGAAAAATGAGGAGCCCCACACACTTGAGGTTATATGTAACTAATATGCCTGTTGGCTTATGAGTTCATCAGATCAGCTATTATTGTTCTGATAGCAAGTTACTCCAGTTAGTTAAAATAACTGCAGTTGCAGATTTTAATTTCCCTTTCTTCCACTTTCACCTGTCGTAACGTTTTATTATTATTATTTTTTGGGAGGGTTTTTAGTTAAGTCTCTTTTAAATCTTCTGCGGTTGCAGACTATATCTATATTTCTTGCTTTTGCTGCTGTTTGCAGTTTTCAATTAAAAGCACTTAATGTAGCTGACAGCACAGAATTACAATTCATTAGATAAACAATTGTCTTTTCAAACAGATGGCATTGGAATCGGAAGAGGTCGTTAGTGTTTCTGCCTATATGTGCAGCTGTGCAGCTGGTAAAGGATTGTGCAACCATGTGACAGCACTTTTGTATCAGACAGCCCACTATGTGCAGCTTAATTTACAAGCCATCCCACCACCACTGGCCTGCACAAGTGAGCCACTGAGATGGCATCGTCCAAGAACACAGACATGTATTTTTCTTTTCTGCACTTGGGAAGTACACTATTAACTCAAAGAAAGTATATGTCAACATTAAAATATTATAGACTAATAATGAATAAGAGTGCAGATTAAGTAACAAATATATAAATGAAAATCACCCAAGATCAACAAACAACTGTTAACTATAACTGTTCATTTTAACACTGCATTTGTTTGTTTTATTCAAAGGGAGTACATTGAACTTGAGCCAGATATTTTGAGAAAATATTCTGAGACAGCCAGTGTTAGTGTCCTACCATGTGGCTTTATTATCAACCCAGAAGCACCACATCTGGGAGCTAGTCCAGACGGACGAGTACACGATCCATCTGAAACATTCCAATTTGGACTAGTGGAGGTAAAAAGCACATCTGTTGACAACATTGCTCAGGTTCCATTTATGAAAATTCAAAGAGGACAAGCCAAACTTAAAGAGACCTATAAGTACTACTGGCAGGTTCAAGGTCAGCTTGCAGTTACTGGTCTACGTTGGTGTGATTTTATGACCGACACAAAATCAGATTTCTCAATACAGAGGATCTGGCGAGATGATGCCTTCATAGCATCCATGAAAGACAAGCTAGACATGTACTATTATAATGTTTACATGGATGTGTATATTTCAGTGGTGTGAATAGAGCGTTTCTGTTCATATTATAGTATGAACTTTAGATTTATTCTTACATTAATAGCAAGTATATACTTTATGTAGTTGAGTAGTATGTAGCATATTTTGTAGTAGATCTTTTGTAACATTAGATACATCACAAATTACAACATTAAATATAAAGTACTTGCTATTAATTAGATGTAAATATGTACATACCAAGGTGAATACATTGTTTTGTATTAGATCTTCTGTAATGTATATGATATGCATACACATTTACTAGTTGTATATATTTACATTTAATACAGTGTGTGAAATAACAATGAACACTAGAACTGAGTTGACATTTATTTTTTCATGAATTTTTAAAAAAAAAGAAATTTCATTGTCAACTATTTCATTGTCTCAAATTTTTTGGGGGAAATTTAGTATAAATAACTTCAATGTACATTAGATCAAATTTTACTTTACAATACAAAGTAAAAAAAAGGTAAAAACACATTTAATGATGATTAGTATTAAAAGTATGTACTGCAACTAACTGAACAAGTAACAAAAAAATGTATTCTAAAAAAACGTCTCAGGTTACTTATGTAACCATCACGTCACAGCACACTGTTAGTACCAAAGACATAAGGGTGGTTCTATAATTGCAGGTACATTTGGTGTCCATAATATATTTTTATATATACATATGATATACCATATATGTTACAGGATATATATATATATATATATATAGCGCCTGTAACATCTTGTGATATATCATTTTTTTTGAAAATCATGATTTCTAGTTGTCTGAATTAGTGTCAATTCTGTAACCTTCAAACTATATTACTAAAGTAGAGTGAGAATGTTGATAGTATGTAACAGAATTGACAATCATACACAGAGAGAGACACACACATACATAACTGTCAATTCAACAAGAAATCATGATTCCAGCTATATAAGACACTATTTACAGAAAATATTATATTGTTATGGTCTTTTACATCCTGTGATCAATGACAATGAGAAAATTATAAAATAATTAATAATATAACTATTTGGAAAAGGCTGAAAAAATGACTTTGGACACCAAATGTACCTGCAATTATAGAATCACCAATAAGCAAAAGTTAACGTAAGTGCTTACCGGCAGGTGGGCGTGCCGCGTAATCATGTTCTTCAACATGACTGGATTCATTAGGTGCATCTTCTAAGACCGCCGGCTGCTCCTGAACACATACATCCACGCCAAGTCGAACGGCAGTTCTCTCAAAACTGACAGCCTTTGAGGGGGTACATGAAAATTGTTCCATGGGAAACGACTGGGAATGGCACCAACTTTCAGCCGCGAACTTCCTGTAACGTAATCGGCAGCGGTAAAATGTTGACTGCAGACATATGTGCTACCTCTCCGAATTACGAACGTAGACCCTTCCTCCCGTCTAATAGCGATGACCCATTTCCTTTTTTGGTCTTCGTTTAAACGATACCCGTGAAAACTCAAATATGGTTGTTTTTGTTTAGAATTGGTGCACTGAGGGACGCTACAGCAACACTTATTCTTAGACTCCGCCATTGTTACCGGAAGTAACTTTACCCTGCGTTGGCGAACGCCGGAAACACAAAACCCGGAAGTGTGAAAAAGGCTAATGGTGCCGCCATGCAAGGCGCGAGTGTTCACGGAGCACAAACAAGTGATCATTTCGACCCTTTGCCCAACGGGGATAGGGGTGGCAGGGGAGAACGTGGTCGTAGTGTCCATAGGTGAGCTGTTGGTAGAGGTAGAGGCAGCAGGGGTAGGGGAAATAGGGCTGGAAGTAGCACTAGCTCTTTGGATCCAGTCAGAGCGCTCTGGATCCAGTGTCCCAAAGAGGTGGGAGTGGCCGCGGTTCACCTAGATACCTGATTGGGCAGATAGTTGGTCAACTGATCAAAAAATAGGCACATGCATTTTACTATGGCACAGTAATATAGTAATAATTTAGTACTTTCTCCTGTTTTATTGTTGGTTTCCTTTTTTCTGATCATTTGGAATGAGGATAAAAAGACAAAACAAAATAAAACATGCAAATAAGTTCAAACATCAATTCAATATCTACTATTTCCTGAATATTATGAAATTCAAGATGGCCGCCCCCTAATTACATCATAATATGCAAATTAGACGAGTATGTTTACACCCCAGACATTCATAATAAACATCTATACAAGATGCCCTGTTTCAAATCTATGTATGGTTTATTTAAACTGCAAAGGTAAAATATAAATTAAAATTATTACAACAGATGTGAAGGGGGAGGAGAATGTATATGTGCGTCAGGTTTTTCGATGAAAAACACTTCCGCAAAGGATACACCCGTGTATCCTCGCTCATAGCTCCTCAGTTATAGGGTTAGATCTCTGCCACAATTCTGTGCGTGAAAGATCATATTTTGAGCGCACAAAAGTGCATTTTGCATGCGGAATGAGGATAAAAAGACAAAACAAAATAAAACATGCAAATAAGTTCAAACATCAATTCAATATCTACTATTTCCTGAATATTATGAAATTCAAGATGGCCGCCCCCTAATTACATCATAATATGCAAATTAGACGAGTATGTTTACACCCCACATAAACTTTCAGTCATGCCCAACATTTTTCTAATTTACAGTAGATCTCTATCTTTAAGCCTTTTCAAGCCTCAAGCTTTTGAAATTTTGATGTCAAAATCCAGCATTTTTCCAAAAATCCCTGGTGCCTAAAAGGTTCATTCATCTTTTTGGCGAACTATACCTTTAATAATTGTGATTATTATTAATTATTAGATAAATTATTAATTTATTAGTATTATATCATAATGATTAATCCCCGTGTATTGCTATGTGCGTTATATTTATATTTAACCACAGATCCAGGTGTAAAGTGAAAGTGAATCTGCAGTTACTGATAAACTTGTACAACACCAGAAGGTTTTTGTATTAAACAGATCTGATTCTGAGCACTGTGTAATATGCTGCACAGAAATACATTGCGCTGTCATTCAGCTTGACTGTGTCGATAGTCAGAGTGACATTATTTCTTCCATCTCCATCCAGTTTGATCTTGCCATTAAATTCAGGCTCTATGGTCTTTTGTTTAACATTAATGTTTCCCATGAGTTGAAGTTCCATGATGCTCTGGCTTTGTTTGTACCATTGTGTGACATAGTAGTTTTGTATACTGTGAGAACATTTGATCTCGGCAAATTCATCTTCTTTCTTCAGGAGATCAGAAGGAGTCTGGACAACACTTTTACCAAGAATGCTGACTGTAGAAAGAAATATTAATGAATAAAACTCTGTAAAAAGCCAAATCAATGCTAATTCAATGATACCGTGTATTAACAAAAACTAAATTAGATGACAAATAATTACCTGCAAGGCACAGAACAATGACAGAAACACAGACATATGGAGCGTTACTCATGTTGTCTCTCTGCTGACTGACTCCACTATGAGTTAAATGCAGGGAATGGAGGAAGTGATGTCATCAAGAGTGACAGCTAAACCTTCTTTATATTTCCAAACAGTTAATGGGAAAAAAATGCACCCAAGAAGAAAATCCTCATTTTAATAAGTGTTCATTCATTCATTCAGTTTAAATATATTTAATTTTGCAAATGTTTGGTATGATTGGTCGTTTCGCCCCATCAAACAAGAATTTTGTATGACCTGTTTAAGTTTTCTGGTATTGATATTTAGACCACATGACTGCTACCATCACAGCGTGCATCTCAAATCAGAAGGATGCAAATATTAGCAAGAAATTCAACTAAGTCCTTGAGCAGGTGCAAAATAGCTGCTGTGGTTAATTGTGCAGCAGTGGTGCTTTTATCTCAGAGTGGTGCTTTTTGTATTGTGGCATCACTGCACGTCACACTGTGTAGCTGCACAGTAGTACATTACACTGTCACTGGCTTCAAGATCTTTGATTTTTAAGGAACCACTCTTGGTTCCATATCCGTCCAATTTGATTTTTTGACTAAAATTATCCTCTGAAACATTATGTTTATTCCAGATATATCCCAGTAATATAAATCCATGGTTTGCTTGTGTTTGCTTGTACCAGAGGATTATAGTGTAGGTTGCTATGTTGTGTTCGCATACAAGTTCTGCATTGTCTCTCTCCGATTTAATTACATTTGAGGGGCTTTGCTGAACACTGCCAACAGAACCTGTAAAAAGAAACAAAAAGGGTGCATGTTATAAAAGCACTATTATTGCATAACTATTATTGTTTAATAATATAAAATATTTACCTGTATGCCAAAATAGTAAGACAAGAAAAACTCTGATCATGTTGATTTCGACTGGAGAAATATTCGAGGTTAAAAAATGTTCGGTTCAATGTTATTCCTCATTTCTGTGAGTGTTGCAACATTACCACGCCTTTAAAATGTGTATACAGATTCTATTATGGCCCCTAGCGCCTCCTACACACAGGGTTTGTAATTACAACAATTTCCTGCCATGCACATAGAGATTCAAGAGGTAATTGCCTCACAATTTTGAGATAATTCTGAAAATATTACAATACTTGCAGTAAACATTGAACTAGTACGTTTAATTAAAAAAGGTTCAGTGAATTCAAAATATATTAGATTATCTGTGATGCATGTAATATAAATGGATACAAATAAATATTTATATATAAATATTATTAAACAAATAGTGTAATATTTTAGAATATTGTGTTTATGTGGTGAATCAGTCTGCTACAGTAAGAATTAAATCCAGAAGAAAAAGTAAGTGACGTTATTTTAAGGGCAATGAAAACAAAAGGCATTCATCTTAATATCTCCTGATCTGCAGATTTTAATATTATTTTAATGACAATGCTGAAAATCATCATTATTTATATTATTAAAAAGTGCAACAAACACTACATGATACGATGAACTAAAGGCCTGCTTATACACATATACTTCACAGATATATTTTGCAATTCTAGTAATACATATACAGTAGTCTAATAATAATATAATCTATACTATGACATCTTAGATACATATGGCCCAGTTTCACAGACAGGGCTTAGAATAAGCCAGGAGTAGGCCTTAATGTGCACTACTTAAACTGGGACATTTAAGTACCTTTCATGAACGTGGCTTAAAATAGGCTTAGTTAGTCGGGGACTACAGCGTTCTGGAGTAAATTAAGTAAGCTTAAATGAGAACACCTGGGATAAGCCTGATTATGTTGAGTATAAGCGCATGACGTTGGTCTGATGATGCTCATAAAAACCTGGAATGGACTAGAAAACATTATTATTGGTGTACATCTTGACACAAAACAATGGCAGTGGCAACAAGAATTTGTTCAAAAAACTTGAAAAATACTGAAACAAATTGTGACAAACTATACAGTTATTGAAAGTAAAATCCACACTACTGCTAGTGAGCAAAATAAAAGGAGTGCTTGGAATGCAATTTGCCACTTACATATAATTAAATAAAGGTTATGCGTATTTGGCGTGCTGTCCAGGGAGAGAGCTCCGAGCTCAGCAAGACTCCCGAGCCCGGGGCACCCTCCCCCTGTCTGGGGAGAGGGGTCAGAGCTCGGTGTTCAGCCCGGCCCAAAAACGCTCTCCCAAAAACAATTAGAACAGGACAGCAGCCAGATATGTGCATTTACGACCCCCCCAAAAAGCAAGGCTTAATGTTAGAGGGGTGCTGGACGTCCTTTGGTATACATTTGTTGCAGCAGTATCTAGGAAGAAAATTTGGCTTCTGTGGAAGCGTTCACTGCTGAAAGAGAGAGATAAAGGCTCCTGCGGGAGACGCGACTATCGCGGCAGTAGAGAAAGATAGAAAAGGCTTCTGCGGGAGCAGACACTGCTGTGGCAGTAGAGAAATACAGAAACGGCTGCTGTGGGAGCAGACACTGCTGTGGCAGTAGAGAAATACAGAAAAGGCTCCTGCGGGAGCAGACACTGCTGCGGTAGTGGGAGAGAGAGATAAAGGCTCCTGCGGGAGCGGACACTGCTGCGGCAGTAGAGAAATACAGAAAAGGCTCCTGCTGTGGCAGTAGAGAAATACAGAAAAGGCTCCTGCGGGAGCGGCTACTGCTGCGGCAGTAGGAAAATAGAAAAAGGCTCTGGCGGGAGCGGCTACTGCTGCGGCAGTAGGAAAATAGGAAAAGGCTCCGGCGGGAGCGGACACTGCTGCGGCAGTGGGAAAATACAGATAAAGGCTCGAGCGGGAACTGCTGCAGCTGTGGGGAAATGCAGAAAAGGCTCCTGCGGGAGCGGACACTGCTGCGGCAGTAGAGAAATACAGAAAAGGCTCCTGCGTGAGCGGACACTGCTGCGGCAGTAGAGAAATACAAAAAAAAGGCTCCTGCGGGAGCGGTCACTGCTGCGGCAGTAGAGAAATACAGAAAAGGCTCCTGTGGGAGTGGACACTGCTGCAGCAGTAGAGAAATACAGAAAAGGCTCCTGTGGGAGCGGACACTGCTGCGGCAGTAGAGAAATACAAAAAAGGCTCCTGCTGCGGCAGTAGGGAAATACAGAAAAGGCTCCTGCGGGAGCGGCTACTGCTGCGGCAATAGGAAAATAGGAAAAGGCTCCTGCGGGAGCGGACACTGCTGCGGCAGTGGGAAAATACAGATAAAGGCGAAATATAGATAAAGGCTCCTGCGGGAGCAGACACTGCTGCGGCAGTGGGGAAATATGGAAAAGCTCCTGCGGGAGGGGGGACTGCTTCGGCAGTGTGGGAATTAGGTATCAACAACTTCAGGTGAGATTTCTTCATTATTATCATTGCACATTTCTCTTATTCATATTTTTGAGACAATTTATAATGAATGATATTTGCCTGTATAGACTCTGTGGAAGATCCTTAAACTGGCTTTAAAAAGACAGAATGGAGAGATCAACAAACAGCGATTTACTACTGGTGGTGGACCACCAAATACTGATTAATTGAGTGATTGCCTGGAATAATACAGCACCAGCAACCTCTGGATGGTATACCAGATGATCACTTGAACAGTTCAGATGAAGTACTGAGCACAAATGCTATGTAAGAAAGAAATTGGTTACTTCCTTTGGTACATATATTCCACTCTGTCAATCTTTATTCTTCTTTCATGTGAGTTTATTTGTGCTTCTGTGTTTTTCCCCACAGAAGAAAGGAATCTGAACAGGTTGGAAGAAGAGCCAGAGCACAGTGAGTGTGTGCCCTCCACATCTGCTCTAGCATCCCTGAGAAAAGATGCTGCCACCACCTTTCAGCAGAGAAGAAGCAAGATGACCATCCATGAAAAGTTAGCCGGAGAATTTCATGAGCAAAAAAATGCAATATCTGAAGGAAGAACATGAAATGAAAATTTGAATTCTACAGGTTGAATTGGATATGAAGTTGGAAGAAAGGTAGGGTGGCCATATGTACAATTCATACTGGACACGTCCTGGACAGGATTTTTATATTGCCTAAAACATCCAAAGAAGTTTGACCAATAACAGTGCAGTGCAATGCAGGTATTGTGTATATAATCGACCAATCGTGGCGCGTGAGAAGGTGAGATCCGTTTTATACAGTCTATGGTAGAGACCTGGGGTGCTTCTCAATTCTTATTTGTGCATCCTCGTTTCCTTTCCTTGCTTCCTTTTCTCGCCTCTTAGCTCCACCCCTTCAGGATGCGAGGGAAAGACGCAAGGAAAAGACGGGAGGACGGAGGAGTTGAATCAAGTGAAATGATATACCCTCGCTCCCTTTAGCGTCACTTCAAAGCATCATCGGCTGCGCTAAAGGGATCTGCCCTTATGTTGTTAAAGTTTGTTATTTAAGGCATTCATAATAAATATTAATAAAGCAAGATTCCCTGTTTGAAATATATGACATGTATGGTTTATTTAAACTGTCCTGATGTTGCTACGGGGGGTGCTTCCAAGGTGAGAGTGTTCGGAGGGATGTGTAGGGGCGTGGCAGAAGATAGAGAGAAGGAAGGGCAAGCATGCGAGGGGGAGGAGGAAAGATAGCTGCCGGACCGCTTGCGGAGGCGTGCTCACGCTTGGGACGGCTCCGGGAGCGATATCTGAAGAAAGAGGGGGAAAGAGAGGGGGAATGGCGGGCATCAGGGCCTGCACCATTAGTGGAGGCATGCTCACGCTTGGGATGGCTCCGGGAGTGGAAGATAGAGGGGGAAAGAGAGGGGG
>NW_015537946.1:102190-104523 GCF_001515605.1 Sinocyclocheilus anshuiensis | reverse complement strand
CGGGAGCGAGAGCTGAAGAAAGAGGGGGAAAGAGAGGGGGAATGGCGGGCATCAGGGCCTGCACCATTAGTGGAGGCATGCTCACGCTTGGGATGGCTCCGGGAGTGGAAGAAAGAGGGGGAAAGAGAGGGGGAATGGCGGGCGTCGGGGCCTGTGCCATTAGCGGAGTCATGCTCACGCTTGGGATGGCGCCGGGAGCGGAAGAAAAGGAGGGGAAGAGAGGGGGAATGGCGGGCGTCGGGGAAACCCAGAAAAATGGTTATTAGTAGCATGAGGGAGCGGAAGAGATGTGGGCCTGTGTTAGAAATGGAGGTAGCCTCACATTTGCTTCAGCTGCCGTAGCTGTAGGCCATGGGAAGGGGGTGGGGTTGTGACATCCTGAAGAGCCTGTGTAGCCTGCACTGCTAGTGGAGGCAGCCTCACGCTAGCGTCTGCTACGGGAGCTGGGGGCTGCTGAAAGGAAAAAAGGGGGTTAGAAGTAACAGGACGGAAATACTGAGATGTGAGGGCCTGTGTTGCAAGCGGAAGCAGCTTCGCGCTTGCTTCGGCTGCTGTAGCTGTAGGCCACGAGAAAGTGGAAGGGTTAGTGACATTTAACGGGACAAGCTAAAATGCCTGGGTAGCTTACAGTGTTTCCGACTTAGCAATTTGTTGCTAGATTTGGCAACTCCTCAAGCCTTGTTCACATTAATAAGTTTCCTCCTCCCGATAACGCATCTTTTCCTCTCGTTTTGGCCTTCCATCCACGCTAAAACAAGGAGTCCAGGAAAACAGAGCTTTTAAAATGCTTTCCAGAGCGGATACATTTGAAAATGCTGTTTTCACACTGTAGTATGGAGTGTGGAAACGGAGGTTTTTGAAAACGATGACGCATGTTTAGTCATGTGACGCATTGTACCAGTAGACATGATTATACTGGTAACTCTAATTTTGCAGTTATGTGCTATTCACTTTCACACTGTTGCTAAAGATATTTACTTTTCACGCTCTTCATATTACAGTCCTAAAAAGACGACAGAAAATTTACTCACGATTGCTGTCCTGTGGCAAAACACGAGAGCAGTTGCGTTTTAGATCAATTCTGAGTGAGCGTGCCGTGGGCGTGTCAGTAAATGGTGAAATATTTCCGTAAATGAATTGATCCTGCCAGAAGAATTGCGTGAAACTTATTATGTCTGTTCCGTCTGTATCATCTCAGTGAGGTTTTATACATGCACAGTAAGGCGAATGTAACGCTTTCAGACATTTCGGTGTGGATGATAAACTTTGGAAAAACTTTTAAATTGCGGTTACAAAATGGCATCAACATCCGTTTATGTCATAACGTCATTTAACAAACTTTAGCCACGAAAACCTGCCTTTAGCAACTTCACCTGAAAATGAATTAATTTGCAACACGGCCTGCGCCGTTAGCGGAGGCAGCCTCGAGCTAGCGTCTGCTAAGAGAGCTGGAGGCCCGGCTGCGTACGGAGCTGCGGCCGGAAGAGCCGCAGTGAAAGGCGCGGCCCAGGCTCATTGAAGACGATGGTGGTGGTGTCGATGGGACGATGGTGGTGTCGAGCGAGGCGAGCTCGAGGCTTTGCACGGTCTATTGGCCAGAGCGTGTGGCTGGTCGAGAAGAGCAGCGGCCGCGATGAAGCCTGGTGCTCGGCGGCCGTGTCTGGCGGAGAAGGAGTGATCATGGGGCCGGCAAATTGCGGCGGAGGATCAGAAAAATCCCTAGTATAGGTCTAAGGCAAAAGGAGCGAACCGAATGCTGAAAGTCGAGAGATAAAAAAGGTAGGACGTGCTTGGTTATTTAAAGGAGTTTTCTCTTGTGCTGATTGGATAAATGGTGTAATCACTAATTATGAACTGGCCGTGTTAATTATCTGTGCATGCTCCTCCCGAAATTTGTTTATAAAACATCACTTACGGATACAATAATAATGAATGCAAAGAAAAAAGTATTTCGAGCACACTAAAATCAATTTTGCATTTAAAATAAGTTTTTGGATGTGTACAGACCTTCTCTTTTGCGCGTGCAACATTTCACTAGCTTGCTCCCTTGATGCCTGCCCTCAGTGCTCTCTAAATGCCAACGGCTCGCTTGCTCTACACAAAACCAGCGTTACAATATGCCATAATTCCAGCCAATCAGAGACAAGGCTGCTAAATTCTGATTGGCTGCCTTGACAACCAATCACAACATTCCTTGCCATGCTGATGACGGCGGAAGAGGGAAAATACAGTGAATGCATAATTATTATGCAAGTTTTGCAAGTATTGCAAGCACATTTTACCAATTCCAAACAACATCAATCTTAATAACTACTATTAATCTTGTATTTAAT
>NW_015537946.1:92987-100731 GCF_001515605.1 Sinocyclocheilus anshuiensis | reverse complement strand
TCCTGAAGAGCCTGTGTAGCCTGCACTGCTAGTGGAGGCAGCCTCACGCTAGCGTCTGCTACGGGAGCTGGGGGCTGCTGAAAGGAAAAAAGGGGGTTAGAAGTAACAGGACGGAAATACTGAGATGTGAGGGCCTGTGTTGCAAGCGGAAGCAGCTTCGCGCTTGCTTCGGCTGCTGTAGCTGTAGGCCACGAGAAAGTGGAAGGGTTAGTGACATTTAACGGGACAAGCTAAAATGCCTGGGTAGCTTACAGTGTTTCCGACTTAGCAATTTGTTGCTAGATTTGGCAACTCCTCAAGCCTTGTTCACATTAATAAGTTTCCTCCTCCCGATAACGCATCTTTTCCTCTCGTTTTGGCCTTCCATCCACGCTAAAACAAGGAGTCCAGGAAAACAGAGCTTTTAAAATGCTTTCCAGAGCGGATACATTTGAAAATGCTGTTTTCACACTGTAGTATGGAGTGTGGAAACGGAGGTTTTTGAAAACGATGACGCATGTTTAGTCATGTGACGCATTGTACCAGTAGACATGATTATACTGGTAACTCTAATTTTGCAGTTATGTGCTATTCACTTTCACACTGTTGCTAAAGATATTTACTTTTCACGCTCTTCATATTACAGTCCTAAAAAGACGACAGAAAATTTACTCACGATTGCTGTCCTGTGGCAAAACACGAGAGCAGTTGCGTTTTAGATCAATTCTGAGTGAGCGTGCCGTGGGCGTGTCAGTAAATGGTGAAATATTTCCGTAAATGAATTGATCCTGCCAGAAGAATTGCGTGAAACTTATTATGTCTGTTCCGTCTGTATCATCTCAGTGAGGTTTTATACATGCACAGTAAGGCGAATGTAACGCTTTCAGACATTTCGGTGTGGATGATAAACTTTGGAAAAACGTTTGCTTCGTGGTTACAAAATGGCATCAACATCCGTTTATGTCATAACGTCATTTAACAAACTTTAGCCACGAAAACCTGCCTTTAGCAACTTCACCTGAAAATGAATTAATTTGCAACACGGCCTGCGCCGTTAGCGGAGGCAGCCTCGAGCTAGCGTCTGCTAAGAGAGCTGGAGGCCCGGCTGCGTACGGAGCTGCGGCCGGAAGAGCCGCAGTGAAAGGCGCGGCCCAGGCTCATTGAAGACGATGGTGGTGGTGTCGATGGGACGATGGTGGTGTCGAGCGAGGCGAGCTCGAGGCTTTGCACGGTCTATTGGCCAGAGCGTGTGGCTTGTCGAGAAGAGCAGCGGCCGCGATGAAGCCTGGTGCTCGGCGGCCGTGTCTGGCGGAGAAGGAGTGATCATGGGGCCGGCAAATTGCGGCGGAGGATCAGAAAAATCCCTAGTATAGGTCTAAGGCAAAAGGAGCGAACCGAATGCTGAAAGTCGAGAGATAAAAAAGGTAGGACGTGCTTGGTTATTTAAAGGAGTTTTCTCTTGTGCTGATTGGATAAATGGTGTAATCACTAATTATGAACTGGCCGTGTTAATTATCTGTGCATGCTCCTCCCGAAATTTGTTTATAAAACATCACTTTGTGGAGAAAATGTTAGTTTCGCAAAGAAAAAAGTATTTCGAGCACACTAAAATCAATTTTGCATTTAAAATAAGTTTTTGGATGTGTACAGACCTTCTCTTTTGCGCGTGCAACATTTCACTAGCTTGCTCCCTTGATGCCTGCCCTCAGTGCTCTCTAAATGCCAACGGCTCGCTTGCTCTACACAAAACCAGCGTTACAATATGCCATAATTCCAGCCAATCAGAGACAAGGCTGCTAAATTCTGATTGGCTGCCTTGACAACCAATCACAACATTCCTTGCCATGCTGATGACGGCGGAAGAGGGAAAATACAGTGAATGCATAATTATTATGCAAGTTTTGCAAGTATTGCAAGCACATTTTACCAATTCCAAACAACATCAATCTTAATAACTACTATTAAAATACTATTAAATTAATTAATTTAACTACTATTAAAATAATAGATAGGTATTAAGATTAACAATACTCACACAAAACTCTCCACAAAACTTGCGTGCAAAACGCACTTATAACAGAGCTTTATGAGATCGCGATGAACTGAGATGTCAGCTTTTAATGATAATAAAGGAAGCGCTGCTCGCATTCTGCCATGCCAAACCATGCACGCAGCAGCCCATGCTTGCTTTTCTGTTAAAAATAACAGTGGTTTGTTAATGTTGATGAGCCTAAATAACAAATATTTTATCTGGAGCATTTATGCTGGGATGTTGTGGATCTTAGGAGCTGTTACAGAACCATTTAATGTAAATTTCTTTGATGTGCTGAAAAAAAATCTATATAGATTACTTTTATGCGGGCTTTTGCGGGCAGGAGCGGGACAAAATCCGTCCCGTGCAGGTCTCTAGTCTATGGGTGAGATCTACAGAGAACGATCAAAGCGATGCAAATACGAGCACGTGTTTGTTCGTTCGTTCGACTTGAAGCGTCGCTGCGCACCGATCATTGAATGACACCAAAGTACCGCGAGAGCGATTCGAAAGCATAAGGAGCCTGCTCTGCTCTCTATAGCTCTCGTGAATGTCATACAACGATCGATCTGCACAGTGCAAACAGCCAAAACCTGGATATTTTAGGCAATATAGAAATCCTGGCAAGGACGCGTCCCGTAAAAATGGCCCCTATGGTCACCCTAAAGAAAGAGGTATGATCCAAAAAAGATATAGTAAGGAGACAATTGTGATTACCAGCCATGACTTGCACTTTATAGTTGGCTTGGTCAGCAACATCAGGAGACTTTATGTAAAGGCTCCTCAGTTCACAAATGGCTCTCCAGACATTTCTGAACTATTCTACACACAGTTGCTTCACTGGTACCACACAAATCACCAGTTTCACGATGAAAGGTCCCAGATGCCAAAAACCTCAATATGAGCAGAACTTGGAGAGAACTGGGTAAAGGCCTTCCTATCAGAGACAGACAGGAAAGATTATGCTCAAGAAAAGACATTATCTCCAATGCATTTTCTTTGTACATACGAAAGCAGTCTTGAAAAGCTATGTCATCAAAGTAATGTAATGAATCACTCCTATCCACAATAGGATCTGCATGCAAACTCTGACCCATGCGTACAGACTTTTTTTTCCTGGAGAGAGAGAAAAGTAATGAAGAAAACAACGATTTTAAACTGTTTTCATTTCGATATACACATTTACATTAAATATTCCACTCGCATTACAGTTTTTCTCGATTGCTAACACATTATAACTGATTCATTTGGCCCAGTTTTCCAAACCATTCATACAGTTCTCGAAACAAAGACACGTTTCTCAAAACGTTTAACATATTTCACCTGTTTGCACACACGTTCCAATTTGCTCAGTGTTTTCTGCAAAACTCTACACAAAAACGCCATCATTTTGCAGAGGTTTAACCATGTTCTCATTCAGAAAACACAAACACACAATACAATTAACTCAAGCATCAAAAAATGAACTCAAACAGCACACATTTATCCATGTGTGAACATTCAGTAGCAAAACTGATGACACACCAGTCAGAATCTTAGGATGATATGCACAGGAGCACAGGTGATTATGTGTTTTGGAAAATGAATCCTGGTAGTGGGAGACAAAGAGGAATTGGAGGGAAAAATAAAAATGAAGGGGATGAGGTCAAAGGTAATTTGACCCTGATGAAATACAAATCACTATAGTTGAGCATGTTTTTCTGCATGGACTGACCATGAGGGAAGTTAGCCTACAGGCTCATCTACAAGGTTTCAATACTACTTACACATACAATATAATTACAGTACATAGTAGCAGTACTTCAGATGAGAGAATTTTCATTATTCTATGTACAGTAAATACTGTAGTACATGTTGTACACCCTCAAACTCATTACTGTTGAATTGATTTGTAGCCAAGTAGTCCTTACATGTACTGTATTTGTGCAGAACTGAGAGTCGACTGTCTAGAGGAGGCAGAGTAGTCTTTTGTCAGAAGACTTAGAAACTGCTATAACAAATAAGGATAATACCAATACTGTAATACAAATTGGCAGAGAATGCTGAATGAATGTAACAGCCATTGACTGGCAAAAGTATTCCTATTTCCCAAAAGGCGGTTTTAGTAACAGTGTTTTGAATTTATCTCACTGGTGTTTTCTAGGCAGTGGAGTAGTCTGTGTATTTGTTAGGTTTGTGCATCATCTGAGGCCCAAAGTTTGATTTTTACTGAAGAGAATATGTTTTTGACTAGAATATTTGGTTTTGACCTGGAAGTTTGAGGTTTGTGCAAGTTGGTGTATAGTTTTGAGATTGTGTTTATAGTTGTGAGAAAATGGTGAATTGTTTCATGAATTGTGTTAGCAATCGAGAAAAACTGTAATGGAGATAAGCACTAAAATTACATAAAGTCATTACGCAGAAGTTAAACCAAAATTATATGAATTTAGACATAGCCTATTTGTAGTGGATGCGCTTGATTACTTTTCCTGTGGAATGATATGTTTTAATGACAGTGAGGAGTGCTATAGGTGCACAATAATTCATCGTTAAATCAAACTGCAGATCTCATGTTATGAGAAAATATTTTTAGCGAGAACATTGATCAATGATGCGCACTTGCTTCGATATTATGGCAGACTGCTGGATTCGGAGTATACTGTATTTGAAGGATATAACTTGAAGAAAATGGTAAGATTTGCACGTTTCCTTTTTAAAAATACTTTGTCAGTGACACGCAGAGTCAGATAATTGTATTTACTGCAATAAATATAGGCCTATATTTTTCCACTAAAAATAGCTAAAAGATGTTCACCTTTTCAGCAATTTTGCATTAATGCATTAATTTAATTTAATTTTAATTTTTAAAAACAATTGAAATATTATTTGGCCAGTGGAAATGAATGAAATCAACTATATTCTAAATTATTTTTCTGAGAACTATTTTAAACCGTTTTTTATGGATATTTTGATATATTTAAAACTTAACAAGGATACTGGATGATTTTAAGCAATAAAAAGTAATGTGTGTGGCACAAATGGCATTTATATCCATATCTCATATTTCCTTAATGTCTTGTACCTTTGACGGTGTTATGATATAATATTATGGTAATATTATGGTAATATTATGATAATGCAGATGAGGTTATGCATAGTAAAACTAGGCGTTATAAGCTCCATATATTGTGATTTTGGGGAGGGGACGCATGTAAAACAGGTAACATGTTTCGTAACTTGGCAATGTTTCTAAGATGGAAGAATGCTGTTTTTGTAACATGGGAAATATGATGGGAAAGAAGTTGCTATCTAATATAACACCCAGATTTTTGACTGTAGAGGAAGTAACAGTACATCCGTCTAGTTGCAAATTGCAATCCAAGAGATTCTGTGTACTGTCTTTTGGTCCAATAAGTAATATCTCTGTCTTATCCGAATTTAATAGGAGAAAATTATTGGTCATCCAATCTTTTAAATTTTTAACACATTCTGTTAGCTTAGATAATTTAGAAGTTTCATCTGGTCTTGTCACCATATATGGTGATTTCGGGGAGGAGTCAGGGTGGAGATCCATGTACGCACAATCTTCCCCTGACTGGGATTTATAAAGGGATTTTTGTGCAGGTTCTGGCATATGCATGGTTTTATAAATCTGAAAACTTTTGTGCGTACGCAAAATCTAACTTTTGTGCCTATACAGTATATACACTTTTAGGATGAAATCTACGGAGAGTTTTATAAATGAGACCCCAGAACAGGCTAAATCTTTGACTATTTTAAGATATGTCTGTGCAAGTCGTTTTGAGTTAAGACAGCTCAAGTGGGCAGTTTAGTCTGGGACTAGGCTTAAGCCCTGTCTGATAAAGCGGGCCCTTATTTGCTTACTGAACACTCATCTGGCTGTGTATTCTTCACAGCAAGGGTTTATGAGTATTTTGCGTTAATATTGTATATTTAATATAGAAATATAGAAATACCATTTTTACATTTTTATTCAAAAATAAAACAAACGTATATCAACAGCAATATTAAACTATTGAATGATATTAGGGTTATATATCCTCAGAAATAAAGGTACAACAGCTGTCACTGGGGCCGTACCTTTTCAAAAGGTACATGTTTGTACCTAAAGGGTCCTCATTTTGGTACCTTAAAGGTACATATTAGTACTTAAAGTGTACATATTAGAACCTAATAGGAACAAAAGTGTACCTTTGAAAAGGTACCGCCCCAGTGACAGCTTTTGTACCATTATTTCTGAGAGTGTATATGCAGCACATTAGTGGATGCAAACCCTTTATTTAGAAATATTTCAGGTGTTTCTTAATTTATTCTTTCTCAAATCAAACCATTTCTTAACATGTTAGCATGTTAGATTAAATGTATTGTTTTACTGGGGTAATTAATTTTTAGATTTTTGTCCTGTGCCCTACATTTCACTTTCCATCCTGTTACTTTTTATCCCTGTAACAAAACAGTTCTCGAATGGCACCATCCTTAGAGGAATGCACATTTTTGTTTGAAATTCAGTTCAAAGGGAACATAACCGGAATGAATCATTAAATGTCTATTTGAAACTAATCAGTTTTATAGGAATTATGTTTTTTTGTTTGTTTGTTTTGTGCGATGCCAAGACTTCATTATTTGCTTCATTATTTTGCAAGAGCTATTGTGTACAGTGTTGGCCTTGAATCAAAACCCACAGATGTGAAGAGAAATAAATATGCCTTTAATGGGAGCAAGTCGTTTAAAAGAGGTTTTAGTATTAGACCCAGGTGATTCTGAGCAATGTGTAATATGCTGCACAGAAATACACTGCACTGTCAGTCAGTGAGAGGGTTTTGATAGTAAGAGTGCCATTATTTCTTCCATCTCCTTCCAGATTGATCTTGCTTTCAAATTCAGACTCTGGGTATTTATGGTCAAGATTAAGGTATCCCATGAGCTTTAAGTCAATAATGCCCATTTTGTACCAGAAAATGCGTTCATAATTCAATATATTGTGTGTACATGTGATTATAGCAGATTCATCTTGGTTCTTTATGAGGTCACCAGGTGACTGGAAAACAGTTTTACCAAAACATGCAGCTGTAATGAGAGAAAATACACATATACAGTGACAATCTGTGTTAACAGTGTAAAACAAATTCACATAATAAACAATACAACTAATAAAACAAAATTAATTTGCATTTGGTTACCTGTTTACTCTCGCTGCGTATGCTCCGCTCTCGCCTGGCTGTGTTTGATGAGAGCGGCCAGGCTCGCAATCCCACTAGCAGCGGTCCCGCTGTTGCCGAGGCATGGCGTATACTGTTGTCAGTCCACAAGCATTCAAAAGAATATGTCAAAGTCTAAACTAATATCTACGGCGAGCAAACGGCATTACAGACGTTGTGTGCCTCCCTGCCCACCCTATCTGGCAGCGGGGGATACACACGATCTGTGTGTTGTTTGTCTCGTGGGGATCGCAAGTGGATTTAGCGGAGGGATCCGAGACGGGCTCGTACTTTTCTCGGTCCTCACCCGCTAGATCCGCGGCTCTCTCTCAGTGTTCGGAAGCCCGCACTGCGGTTTCTTCCCCCCCCACCCCCAGAGAGAGAGAGCCAGACGCTTCATCTATCTTCCTCCTCGTGATGAGATGTGATGAGTGTCGAGACAGAGGAGACTGTGGACTCGCCACCGCAGTCCCTCGCGTATGAGGAGCTCGTGGAGGTTGTGACTCGTGCTGTAGCCAAATTAAATATCGATTGG
>NW_015537946.1:82411-92938 GCF_001515605.1 Sinocyclocheilus anshuiensis | reverse complement strand
GGTATGTCCCTAAGGTGCCCACTTCTTCACCAGGACCCATAGTACTTCAGGCATTCTGTCCTCCTCCGTTCCAGGAAGTAGGCCAAGAAAGGCTTAATCTGCTCTGTCCATTTAGAGCACTGGACGCTTACGCACACAGAGCTGCCCCGTGGCGTAAGGCAAATCAGCTGTTTGTTTGCTTTGGTCCGCCAAAGAAAGGATCTCCAGCGACCAAGCAGACTATGAGTAGGTGGGTGGTCGAGGCCATCTCACTAGCCTACGAGTCCTCTGGCCACCAGTCACCTATGGGGGTCAGAGCGCACTCGACCAGGAGTATGGCGTTCCCAAAGCGATCTCGACGCAGCTCAAGTTCCTGAAGGGGAACGTCTCTAGGTTACGTATGTAACCATGGTTCCCCGATGGAACGAGATGCTGCGTCTCTTTGCCAAACTCCCTGCATCCCTCCAGGCGCTACTTCATCGAAGCTAACTTGCGCTCTACCGGATGCGCTTTTATACTTCCTGGCGCTCACGTCACCCCGCTCGTGAAGTCTCGCTGCTCCATTGGACTGATTTTACACGTGCTTCAGAACGTGGTCACGCAGGGACGTTCCCAAAGCGATCTCGACGCAGCGTCTCGTTCCCTCCGGGAACCATGGTTACATACGTAACCTAGAGACGTTTTTTATTGGTCTTATGAAGTATTTTAATTTGTTGAGATAGTGAATTGGTGGGTTTTTGTTAAATGTGAGCCAAAATCATCACAATTAAAAGAACCAAAGACTTAAACTACTTCAGTCTGTGTGCATTGAATTTATTTAATACACGAGTTTCACAATTTGAGTTGAATTACTGAAATAAATGAACTTTTCCACGACATTCTAATTTATTGAGATGCACCTGTACTAGAGAAACACAAACACATGTAATAATGCTAGTCATCTTTGCTTTTAGTGACAGTGTTGTGAATTAAATGCAGGAAGGCACTTATAATAGGAAATTATGTCATATCTGGGGACAAAGATGAATGAGTTACAGAAATTCCACAGAAACGTTTAAAGAGAAAATCATAATTAACATGCTGTTAAACATTAATGATTTTCTCTTGTTATCATACATGCCAATAATTTGATGATGTTCATCATTCTTTAACAGTGCATTAATTTTAAAATTCGGAAATTATGTATATTTTTTTAATGCTGTTCAGATTTAGCATTAGCAGAGAAATGGCTCCCTCTACTGTTCTCGGATGCTGAGTATAAAACTTGTGTATCAATTAATTAATTAATTTGACGGCATGAAGTCCAAATGTGGTGGGATTTTTCTATTCTCACATGGGATTCCTCAAACACTCTTAGACATCGGTGTACATGTATCTATGCAATATCTCTGTCATTTAACAAGACTATATGGGGCAACATGATCTCACCTCAATGTTGGCAGCACATCAAGCCCTGAGCCCTGTGCAGGTGAGGCAGAGCTGATGCGGTAGCACAGACCAGAGAGCTTTTTGTATTAAGGTTTTATTGTCTATATCACTGTGTAATATGCGGCACATAAAAACACTGTGCTATCTTGTGGTGTGAGGTTGTTGATAGTCAGAGTGGCATTTCTCGTTGCATCTCCCTGCATTTAGATCTTGTTTGTAAATTCAAGCTCTTTATTCTCTTTAGTAAAAAGGTATCCCATCAGCTTGAGTCCAGGCATGTCCTGACTCTGTTTGTACCACAGCATTCGGTTGTAATTCTGTATATTGTGAGAACAGATGATAACAGCCGATTCATTTTGAATCTTTATGAGGTCATTGGGACTCTGAAGAACAGTTTTTGCATGGTTTGCCGCTGTCCATGGAGAAATAAACATTGTTTGAAGTGAGTAGTAATCTTTGAAATAAAATGATCATTATAACATAGAAGCAACATTTACATCACAGTTAATCATCATTTGCACAACATATTTTTACTATTACCTGTTAGCCACAACAGACACGCAGATTTGAAAAGGAAAGCATTCATCATGTCAGCTCTTTGTAATACAGTGACAAAATCTGCTATGAAGTACAGGCACAAGAGGGAGGAAGTGATTGCATCTATAGGGTACACAGACAGTGAAAGATCAGTCCTAAATGTTGATTACACATTTAACACTCAAACATATCCTGTTTTGCTGTAGAACAAAAGCTCATAAGTACAGAAGTCTGAGTTTGTGAAATGCACATTTGAATTTATGAACACAATTGGAGTCATATTTTGTACTTTTCATTGTCGATTGGTGAACTTTTTTGTGTGTGCAATTCATTTGAACAGAACTCCCCTTTACTGCCTTCAAAATGCTTGGAATTTATGAAATAGCAATGATTACTCAAACTGAAATATTGACAGGAACATAAAAATAAAACAATTTCAAGAGGTTTTTCTGTTATGGAGACTGTTTGAATACCTCGGTCACAATGGTTTTGCAATTAAACATAATGTATTTTCTATTAACATAATTGCATTTTAACTAAATAGGTCTGTTTATTACCTGATAAATGTAATATATGTTTATATGTACTTTAGATATTTAGTACTATGTAGATATATTTTAAATTCAAAATGAATTGTTCTGTCAAAAAAATTAATATGCTAATATATCTATGTGCTTATTTATATGATCCATCTAATATTGTTGCACTTCACTGTAGTTTTATTATTAGTTGGCACTGAATCAAAACCCACAGGTGTGGGGAGGAACATACATTTTCTTTTTACTGAAATAAGCCATTTAAAAGAGGTTTTTGTATTAGAGAGAGGTGATTCTGAGCACTGTGTAACATGCTGCACAGAAATACACTGCACTGTCAGTCAGCGTGAGGTTGCTGATAGTCAGATTGCCATCATTTCTCCCATCTCCATCCAATTTGATCTTCTTGTCAAATTCAGGCTCTTTATTCTTAGCATCATTATTAAGATATCCCATCAACTTTAAGCCCAACATGTCTGGACTTTGTTTGTACCATAATATTTGGTAATAGCTTGGTATCTTGTGAGAGCACATGATCACAGCAGATTCATCTTGATTCTTGATGAGGTTGTCAGGCGTCTGGAGAACAGTTTTACCAAGACAGGCAGCTGTGGAGAAAAAAAAACAGTGAATACCAGTGTAAAACAGGATATATTCATGTATAGAATGCAGATTTGTTTGTTGTTATTACCTGTAAATATCATTATGCATACAGATGCACTAAGGAATGTGTTCATCGTGATTTCTTTCACCAAGTGCTTCCGCTACGCATTAATGACATGAGTGAGAGGAAGTGATGTCAGCTATATCTCAGCTATTCTCAACTTGGGGGAAAAAATGCATCTATAAGTTTTTTTTTTTTACCTCCAATTGTAGATAAACAATTGAATTATACACACCAAGAAACATTTCTGTTACTGTATCTTAATTCAGTAGTTGGTAAATGTTGGCAGGAAGTAAAGCCACCTCCAACTGGATGTGATACAGATTTTGGTTTCGTTTAATTTCAGAAGAACTTTTTAATTAAATCCTATATAATTATAATTAAAATCTTCTAAAAACTGAGGTCAAAGTCAACATCCTTTTCTGTGGTTATCAGCTATCAGCTGTCTATAGACTGACATAAATTCCACCTGGGAATATTCCTTATCGGTTTCATTGTCGATTGGTGAACTTTTTTGTGTGTGCAATTCATTTGAACAGAACTCCCCTTTACTGCCTTCAAAATGCTTGGAATTTATGAAATAGCAATGATTACTCAAACTGAAATATTGACAGGAACATAAAAATAAAACAATTTCAAGAGGTTTTTCTGTTATGGAGACTGTTTGAATACCTCGGTCACAATGGTTTTGCAATTAAACATAATGTATTTTCTATTAACATAATTGCATTTTAACTAAATAGGTCTGTTTATTACCTGATAAATGTAATATATGTTTATATGTACTTTAGATATTTAGTACTATGTAGATATATTTTAAATTCAAAATGAATTGTTCTGTCAAAAAAATTAATATGCTAATATATCTATGTGCTTATTTATATGATCCATCTAATATTGTTGCACTTCACTGTAGTTTTATTATTAGTTGGCACTGAATCAAAACCCACAGGTGTGGGGAGGAACATAAATGTGCTTTTTACTGAAATAAGCCGTTTAAAAGAGGTTTTTGTATCAGACAGAGGTGATTCTGAGCACTGTGTAATATGCTGCACAGAAATACACTGCACTGTCAGTCAGTGTGAGGTTGCTGATAGTCAGAATGCCTTTATTTCGTCCATCTCCTTCCAATTTGATCTTGTTTTCAAATCCAGGCTCTTTAGTCTTAGACTCAACATAAAGGTTTCCCATCAACTTTAGGCCCAATGAGTCTTGACTTTGTTTGTACCACAGTATTTGGTTATAGCTCTGTATCTTGTGAGTACAAGTGATCACAGCAGATTCATCTTGTTTCTTCAGTATATCATTAGGCGTCTGGAGAACAGTTTTACCAAGACAGGCAACTGTGGGGAAAATAAAAAAAATAAATACATAAATAAATAATAAACATTTGTGTATAGTAACAATCTGTAAAACAATCTGTATGATGCTATTTTTAATGTATTATAATATTACCTGTAAACATCATTAGTGACACAGAAACGCCATTGAACATGCTCATCATGGTTTCTTTCACCAAGTGCTTCTGCAATGAATTAACACATTAGCACAAGCGGGAGGAAGTGGTGTCAGCTTTATTGGGGTGAAACCTGGGAGAAAAGAGGAATAAAATGGGGAAAATCAGATTCAAACTGCACATGAGTTGTGTATAAATATCAGAACTGATATGCAACTGAGGCTGTGCATGCTTTTGATTTAGAAGGAGGACAGTGGTAATGACTGATTATCATTTATTAAAATCTCTTATGCAAACAGTTACATTTGTTTTGCATTGTGAGTAGGCAGAGCATTTCTTGAATCACACTTCCCCCTGTTGATCAATACTTACCTCTAATTATAAGACACCTGTTTTTTGTACAGCTCTCCCCAGAGTTTCATATACTGTCAAGCTTGCCTTTGAAGAGTGGCGTCATTGGTTGGAGGGTTCGGGAGTTCCTTTTGTCGTTTGGACTGACCACAAGAATCTTGAATACATCAAGTCAGCCAAAAGATTAAAAACTAGGCAGGCTCGGTGATCTCTTTTTTTTTGGTCATTTCTTACTGTCCGGGTTCTAAGAACATCAAGCCGGATGCGTTATCCCGTATTTTTGATCATTAAGAGCGCCCGTCTTTTTCCGAGTCCATTGTGCCGCAGAAGGTTTTTTTTGGCGGTCACATGGGAAATCGAGTTGAAGGTCCGCACGGCCTCTCAAGGGGTAACGCCCCCGCCCAGATGCCCACCGGGTCATTTGTTTGTGCCAGAGTGTTTAAGGTCCGAAGTCATCCGATGGGGTCATTGTTCCAAGGTTTCTCATTACAGTTTTTCTCGATTGCTTAAACACATTTCTTGAAACTATGCCTCATATTCTCAAAACAGTAAACACAAAGCCATTCACTCTTGCTGAAAGACCAAACTTTGGCCTCAGACATCATCAAAAGCCTGGTGATAGTGTTTAAGCAATCGAGAAAAACTGTAAACAACGGTTCTGATGGCCATTTATGGCTCGCGACATTCGACTTTTTGTTTTGGCTTACTTGGTCTGTGCTGTTTCTAAGTCTTCCAATCGACCCCCTGTTGGACTGTGGTGGACCGATTCTTGAAGGCAACTCATTTCATCCCTCTGCCTAAATTACCATCTGCCAGAGAGACAGCGGTTGCTGTCATTGACCACGTTTTTCGCATACATGGCTTCCCGATGGATGTGGCCTCGGACAGGGGGCCTCAGTTTGTTTCCAAATTTTGGAGAGAATTTTATCATTTGTTGGGGGCGACTGTTAGTCTTTCTTCTGGGTTCCATCCCCAGAGTAACGTTCAGATGGAGAGGGCCAACCAAGATTGAAATGTATGTTGCGATGTTTGGTCTCTCAGAACCCCTCCTTTTGGAGCCAGCAGCTCTCATGGGTTGAGTATGCACATAACACGTTACCAGTCTCAGCCATGGGCCTATCTCCATTTGAGTGTAGTTTAGGGTACCAGCCACCTGTTTTTCCGAGTATGGAATCTGAAGTCGTGGTCCCCTCTGCCCACGCATCTGTCCAGAGGTGCCGACGCACCTGGAGCAGGACCAGACAGACCCTCCTCCAGGGGGGGGCGCGCACCAAGGCTCAGGCCGATCGCCACCGGTCGAAGCCTCCCGTTTACGTCGTTGATCAAAAAGTGTGGCTTTCATCTAAGGATATTCCTCTTCGGTCCATCAGTAATAAGCTCGCTCCCAAATTTATTGGCCCATTTACTGTCACCAAGATTATTAGACTGGTGGCAGTCCGCCTCAAGCTTCCTCCGGTGTACAGGAGAATTTATCCGGTGTTCCATGTATCAAAATTAAAGCCCGTTTTTCATTCAGCCATTAATCCGCCTGTCCCTAGATTACTCTTCACTGTTATTTGGATCCTGATGGCATGGAATCCTCTTCACTTTTTATGTGAACGTGTTGACTGATCTCTGCTGGAGTTCCCAACTGCTGTTGTCTTTCAGTTGGCTCTCTTGCAATTACTTAATAAACTCTTATTTGAACTCGCTCTTAGAGCGCGAGACTCCTTCTTGTGACGGGTTTCTTTCACCAAGTGCTTCTGCTATGCATTAAGGACAGGAGTGAGAGGAACTGATCTATATCTCATCTGTTCTCAACTGGGGGTTTATGACTCAAAAAATCAGTGGCAGGTCTTTTAAGGTTGATGAGACAGTGAGGGGGGAAAATTAATATTTTTGATTAAATCCCAATTTAATTATAATTCAAATATTTTACAGACTGAGGTCAAAGTCAACATCCTTTTCTGTGGTTATTACTGCAACTATGAGCTGTCTATAGACCAACATAAATTCCACCAAATAAAATCTTGTTTTCGGGTTAAAATAAGATTATTTTGCTTACCCCATTGGCAGATTATTTTGCTTGTTTTAAGGAAAAACTCACTTATTTTTGACTTATTTTTTCTGAAAACAAGACAATAATTTTTACTTGTCTAGAAAATGCTTCTTGATTTAATAATTTTTAGATATTTGGACTAGAAACAAGACAACAACTCTAAGTAAGAAAAGCAAAGCATTTTTTGCAGTGTATACCAGACTGCCACCTGTTGACTAAGGCTGTCAATGATCTTTTATGCAATAATGTTTTTGTACAGCACACTCCAGCCTTTGACACACTTCACACACTGAACAGAAATATATGGCACAGTCATCTGACTCTAGATCCTTCACCCATTTTTAGGATAACTTTTTTGAGCTTCAAATTTGTTTGTATCAACATCTCCAACTTCTGGCTTTCCATAAGCATTGGTGATTACTATAACTTTCATAGTCTCTCCTGGTTGCTGTTTGTACCAGTACATCAGATTGTAGGTAGCACCCTTATTTTGTATGCAGTTCATAACTGCAGAACTCCCTATTTACTGTTCTACAGTGCCTGTGAATATTAAAAGAAAAAACATGCTTGTTAAAACATCAGCAAAATCATCATAAAAGGTTATTGTATTTTAGTTGTTACAGAGAAATTTTTACCAAATATTGGATACCTTGGCTGCAGCACAGTAACAGAATCAGTGAAATAAAGATTGTAATCAAGTTCAGTTCTAATGCAGAACAAACTGAGTCTCAAGCTCAGTTAAACCTCTTATACAGGATGTGACATCATAGGTTATAAAGTCTTTTACCAAGATTGTTGAGTGTAAAGAGAAATATAAATGTGTAAACTCTGTAAAAAGCTGTGATGAGCTCCTATAATTCAATATAATGTTTTAGCAAGACACTATTACACTAAGAATGTATTAACTCTTAACATGAGGAAGTTAAAGCCGATGATATTAGCGAACTCCTGTGAACCGTTGTAGCAAATTAGCTCAAAAGGGAAATATTTATGATTCATTATAACTGGTTATAATTAATAATGAATATTTAGATTAGATCTTAGAATTAACTGTAGCAGAATCAATATTACAATTATTTGATCTGTCCGTCCACCGAGCAGACAATATAATCATCTAACAATTCTAGGAAAGATTATTTTCCTGGCCAGTTCCCAACTGCTGTTGTCTTTCAGTTGGCTCTCTTGCAATTACTTAATAAACTCTTATTTGAACTCGCTCTTAGAGCGCGAGACTCCTTCTTGTGACGGGTTTCTTTCACCAAGTGCTTCTGCTATGCATTAAGGACAGGAGTGAGAGGAACTGATCTATATCTCATCTGTTCTCAACTGGGGGTTTATGACTCAAAAAATCAGTGGCAGGTCTTTTAAGGTTGATGAGACAGTGAGGGGGGAAAATTAATATTTTTGATTAAATCCCAATTTAATTATAATTCAAATATTTTACAGACTGAGGTCAAAGTCAACATCCTTTTCTGTGGTTATTACTGCAACTATGAGCTGTCTATAGACCAACATAAATTCCACCAAATAAAATCTTGTTTTCGGGTTAAAATAAGATTATTTTGCTTACCCCATTGGCAGATTATTTTGCTTGTTTTAAGGAAAAACTCACTTATTTTTGACTTATTTTTTCTGAAAACAAGACAATAATTTTTACTTGTCTAGAAAATGCTTCTTGATTTAATAATTTTTAGATATTTGGACTAGAAACAAGACAACAACTCTAAGTAAGAAAAGCAAAGCATTTTTTGCAGTGTATACCAGACTGCCACCTGTTGACTAAGGCTGTCAATGATCTTTTATGCAATAATGTTTTTGTACAGCACACTCCAGCCTTTGACACACTTCACACACTGAACAGAAATATATGGCACAGTCATCTGACTCTAGATCCTTCACCCATTTTTAGGATAACTTTTTTGAGCTTCAAATTTGTTTGTATCAACATCTCCAACTTCTGGCTTTCCATAAGCATTGGTGATTACTATAACTTTCATAGTCTCTCCTGGTTGCTGTTTGTACCAGTACATCAGATTGTAGGTAGCACCCTTATTTTGTATGCAGTTCATAACTGCAGAACTCCCTATTTACTGTTCTACAGTGCCTGTGAATATTAAAAGAAAAAACATGCTTGTTAAAACATCAGCAAAATCATCATAAAAGGTTATTGTATTTTAGAGAAATTTGAGAAATTTTTACCAAATATTGGATACCTTGGCTGCAGCACAGTAACAGAATCAGTGAAATAAAGATTGTAATCAAGTTCAGTTCTAATGCAGAACAAACTGAGTCTCAAGCTCAGTTAAACCTCTTATACAGGATGTGACATCATAGGTTATAAAGTCTTTTACCAAGATTGTTGAGTGTAAAGAGAAATATAAATGTGTAAACTCTGTAAAAAGCTGTGATGAGCTCCTATAATTCAATATAATGTTTTAGCAAGACACTATTACACTAATTAACTCTTAACTCTTAACATGAGGAAGTTAAAGCCGATGATATTAGCGAACTCCTGTGAACCGTTGTTAGCTCAAAAATGACTAATTATAACTGGTTATGATTAATAATAAATATTTAGATTAGATCTTAGAATGAACTGTAGCAGAATCAATATTAAAATTATTTGATCTGTCTGTCCACCGAGCAGACAATATAATTTATCAGTTCTAGGAAAGATTATTTTCCTGGCCAAGGAAGAATAGTTTTCCTACTTTATGCAGTACTAGCAGTAATTTAGCATGTAGCAAGATCAACATTCAGTGACTATGAATTGTGAGCAGCACACAGAGACAATCAATTGTGAATATAAGGGATTTAATACATGAAACTATAGCTAACATACGACTAAACTAAGCAAAACGCATATATACAGAATGAAGGAAAGTAAGGAAAGAGAGAGAAGAACAAAAGAATGGCAGTATTTCACATCAATTGACCACAACCTAATGAGAATCATCAGAGAATCAAAAATCACCTTAAAAAGGGGCTCAAACTTAAATACGCATCTAAATAGTTGTAAACGGTTACTTGCATTGGCTTTGTTGCTGAACAAGAGTCCTGATGCGGTAGACACGGAGGTTCTTGATTAATTATTTAGGAGTGAGCTGGAGGTTTTCCTCTGGTTCTTCTGAAGATAGGAAAGTCCACAGCGAATCGACAAAGTTACTTGAAGAAAACAAACCGCCGGAAAATCAAACTCAAGAGGAGAGTTTTGAGGAGTCTTGGAGAGTGCCCGTCTCAAGAAGAAGGGTTTTTGAGCAAAGATTAGTCTGAGTTAATCACTTTTGATAGTTCCTATCCACACCCACCTTTTGGGTGGAATAGCCAATACCAGGCGGGAATTTTTGAGCGGGAGAAGTTTTCTTTGTCTCCCTTTATGGCCCATTTGCATGTTTATGGCCAGTCTGGAGGATTGGTGCAGTTTTACCCAAAATATAGTACAAATAGTATGATGCATTTCACGATCACATAGTGTACATCATTGTTTGAGGAATAAAGAGCAGATCATTTTGATACCAAGAAAGAAACATCTAGAAGA
>NW_015537946.1:81093-81912 GCF_001515605.1 Sinocyclocheilus anshuiensis | reverse complement strand
ACGCATCTAAATAGTTGTAAACGGTTACTTGCATTGGCTTTGTTGCTGAACAAGAGTCCTGATGCGGTAGACACGGAGGTTCTTGATGAGTTCTTTAGGAGTGAGCTGGAGGTTTTCCTCTGGTTCTTCTGAAGATAGGAAAGTCCACAGTGAATCGACAAAGTTACTTGAAGAAAACAAACCGCCGGAAAATCAAACTCGAGGAGAGTTTTGAGGAGTCTTGGAGAGTGTCCATCTCAAGAAGAAAGGTTTCTGAGCCGAGTTAATGACTTTTGATAGTTCCTATCCACACCCACCTTTTTAGTGGAATAGCCAATACCAGGCGTGAATTTTTGAGCGGTAGAAGTTTTCTTTGTCTCCCTTTATGGCCAAGAGCAGATCATTTTGATACCAAGAAAGAAACATCTAGAAGACATTAAACCAGAGATACATTCATACACCTGAATATAAGCATTTAGATCTTAACTGATACAAATAACGAGTGGTAACTAGGCTAATGTAATAGGGAAACATACAGACAACAAATGCATATACCAGATACATTTGTAACTGATTGATTATAGTCTAAATAAAGAAAATGTCTTTATGTGTGTGTGTTATGTGTATTGTGAGCATGTTGAAGTTTGCTGGTCAGCCAGGCCGTTGGTCATTTACGTCTCTTTGGAATATGTTTGAAGTTCAATGGGGAGACGAGAGTGGTGAAACTGTTTAGCATCTCCTTGATAGTTGGGGCAACCTTTGGCAATTTAGCACCCATATAAATGTAGAATGTGGGGCCATTTCTGTAATTTATATGCAAATGTCAAAAGGCTAAAAGGG
>NW_015537946.1:79566-80349 GCF_001515605.1 Sinocyclocheilus anshuiensis | reverse complement strand
ACACCACATATATACAGAATCAAGGAAAGTAAGGAAGAGAGAGAGAAAAGCAAAAGAATGGCAGTATTTCACATCAATTAACCAAAATCTAATGAGAATCATCAAAGAATCAAAAATCACAAAGGGCCCCAAACTTAGACACGCATCTAACTAGTTGGAAACGGTTACTTGCATTGGCTTTGTTGCTGAACAAGCATCCGGATCCGGTAGACAATGGAGGTTCTTGATGAGTTCTGTAGGAGTGAGCTGGAGGCTTTCGTCGAGTTCTGAAGATCGGAGAGTCCACAGCGAATCAACAAAGTTACTTGAAGATAAAACTGCCGGAAAATCAAACTCAAGAGGAGAGGTTTGGAGAGTGTGGAGAGTGTCCATCTCAAGAAGAAAGGTTTCTGAGCCGAGTTAATGACTTTTGATAGTTACCCACCTTTCCCACCTTTTTAGTGGAATAGCCAATACCAGGCGTGAATTTTTGAGCGGTAGAAGTTTTCTTTGTCTCCCTTTATGGCCAATTTGCATGTTTATGGTCGGTCTGGAGGATTGGTGCAGTTTTACCCAAAATATAGTACCAATCGTATGATGCATTTCACAATCACATACTGTACATCATTGTTTGAGGAATAAAGAGCAGATCATATTGATACCAAGAAAGAAACATTTAGAATATATTAAACCAGAGATACATTCATACACCTGAATATCAGCATTTAGGGCTTAACTAATACAAATAACGAGTGGTAACTCAGCTAATCTAATAGGGAAACGTACAAACAACACATGCATATA
>NW_015537946.1:76992-79431 GCF_001515605.1 Sinocyclocheilus anshuiensis | reverse complement strand
TTGGCAATTTAGCACCCATATAAATGTAGAATGTGGGGCCATGTCTGTAATTTATATGCAAATGTCAAAAGGCTAAAAGGGGTCTCTAAGACATGAAGCCCCAATGATCATCCATGATTTTAAGCAGATGCTACACCGCTGATTTGTCTCTCCGCGCCACGAAAGAGACCGCCAAAGCTATCGGGCGGTCAATGGCAGCTTGGTGGCCGCAGAGAGGCATTTATGGTTGACCCTGTCCAACAGAGTCTTCCTGCTTAACACCCCGCTTGCGCCTTCATTGGCGCCTTGACGTCATCAATTCCGTCGTCAACAGGTTTCAGGAGGCTCGTAAACAAGCGGCGGCATTTCAGCGGTTCCTCCCTCGCCGCTCTCTAGCTCATGGGGCTGCTGAACGGGAGCAGCCCCAGCCGTGTGCCCGCTCCTCATACAGAGAGACGCAGAAAGCAAGCGTCGCGACTCGCACACCCCCACGAGAACAGGGATCGCGAAGGGAGCGACACTCACGGTTCGAAGGCTTCGAAGCCGAAAGCCGATCTGAGGACCGTCCTTCTGGCTAAGAAGTCTTCAACAAAGAACCCTGATGTTTGTGTCCCAGGGCCGCGTGGATTTTGCCAAATATCTCACGATGGGTCCTGCAGACTGTAGAAAGAGGTTACAGAATTCAGTTTGGTTCTCCTCCGCCTCATTTCAATGGGATCGTTTCCATGGTGGTGGGTCCCGAGCAGGCTCCGGTGTTAGAACAAAAAGCAAATACTCTGCTGAGGAAGGAGGCCATCGAGGTGGTCCCTCCTTTCGAAAGAGAATCCGGGTTCTACAGCCGGTACTTCATTATTCCGAAAAAGGATGGGGGGTTGCATCCGATTTTAGATCTGCATCAGTTGAATCGCTTAGTCATGCGACTGAAGTTCAAGATGCTCACTATCAAACAGGTCGTGTCTCAGATCAGGTCCGAGGACTGGTTTGTCTTGATAGATTTAAAGGATGCATATTTCCATGTCTCCATCCTTCCTCAACACAGAAAGTTCCTGAGGTTTGCTTTTGGGGGTGAAGTTTACCAATATCGGGATCTTACGTTCGGCCTTGCACTTTCACCCCGCACTTTCATGAAGTGTGTGGATGCTGCTCTGGCTCCACTGCGACTCCAAGGCATCTGCATACTAAATTATATTGACGATTTGTTGATTCTAGCCCAATCAGAGCAGACAGTGGTTCGACATCGAGATGTCGTTCTCGCCCATATGAAAGAGTTGGGGTTAAGGCTAAACGCAAAGAAAAGTTTGCTTTCTCCATTACAGAGGACCACTTATCTAGGCGTGGTGTGGGATTCGACCACGATGCAGGCACAGCTGTCTCCTGCTCGAATCGAGTCGATCCTCACTACAGTCGCAAGTGTCAAAGAAGGCCGGTCACTCACTGTCAAGCAGTTTCAAAGACTGCTGGGTCTGATGGCAGCTGCATCCAACATGATACCTTTTGGCCTGCTGTACATGAGACCCCTACAGTGGTGGCTCAAGACCAAGGGGTTTTCCCCGAGGGGAAATCCGCTTCGCATGATCAAGGTCACGCGTCAATGCTTTCGTGCCTTAGACATGTGGAGGAAACCGTGGTTCTTGTCACAGGGCCCGGTGCTGGAAGTTCCTTGTCGTTGCGTAACGTTAACAACAGATGCATCCCTCACAGGTTGGGGTGTGGTCATGAGTAGCCACCCTGCCCGCGGTCTGTGGAGCGGTCGCCATCTCACTTGGCGCATCAACTGCCTGGAGATGCTGGCCGTATTTCGAGCACTGAAATACTTTCTCCCGGACCTAAGAGATCACCATGTGTTGGTGCGCACCGACAACACATTGGTGGTCTCTTATATCAACCACCAGGGAGGTCTGCGTTCACGCCCCTTGTACAAGTTGGCGAACCAGATCCTTGTGTGGGCCCAAGGGAAGCTCCTTTCTCTAAGAGCCATTTACATCCCTGGGAATCTCAATATGGGAGCAGACGTCCTGTTGAGGCAGGGGCCAAGGCCCGGGGAATGGATGCTTCACCCTGAGGTGGTGAACAGATATGGAGAGTTTTTGGCCAGGCTCAGGTGGACCTCTTTGCGACTCAGGAGACATCGCAATGTCCCCTCTGGTTCTCTCTGACTCATCCAGCTCCACTGGGGCTGGATGCCATGGCACAGAATTGGCCGAGGCTTCGTCTGTACGCTTTTCCCCCGATCGTTCTGCTCCCGGGAGTTCTGGAGAGAGTGCACCGGGACGAGGTCCGTCTGCTACTAGTAGCCCCGTTCTGGCCGGGCCGAGTATGGTTCTCGGACCTGATTTCCCTTCTCGACGGCTCTCCATGGGAGATTCCCATCGGGAGGTCTCTCCTCTTACAGGCGGAGGGTACGATCTTTCACCCCCGCCTGGAGCTGTGGAAGCTGTGGGTGTGGCCTCTTAGAGGGAA
>NW_015537946.1:46047-76425 GCF_001515605.1 Sinocyclocheilus anshuiensis | reverse complement strand
GTGATACCTTTTGGCCTGCTGTACATGAGACCCCTACAGTGGTGGCTCAAGACCAAGGGGTTTTCCCCGAGGGGAAATCCGCTTCGCATGATCAAGGTCACGCGTCAATGCTTTCGTGCCTTAGACATGTGGAGGAAACCGTGGTTCTTGTCACAGGGCCCGGTGTTCCTTGTTCCTTGTCGTTGCGTAACGTTAACAACAGATGCATCCCTCACAGGTTGGGGTGTGGTCATCACCCTGCCCCCTGCCCGCGGTCTGTGGAGCGGTCGCCATCTCACTTGGCGCATCAACTGCCTGGAGATGCTGGCCGTATTTCGAGCACTGAAATACTTTCTCCCGGACCTAAGAGCCGGCAACACAACGGTGGTCTCTTATATCAACCACCAGGGAGGTCTGCGTTCACGCCCCTTGTACAAGTTGGCGAACCAGATCCTTGTGTGGGCCCAAGGGAAGCTCCTTTCTCTAAGAGCCATTTACATCCCTGGGAATCTCAATATGGGAGCAGACGTCCTGTTGAGGCAGGGGCCAAGGCCCGGGGAATGGATGCTTCACCCTGAGGTGGTGAACAGATATGGAGAGTTTTTGGCCAGGCTCAGGTGGACCTCTTTGCGACTCAGGAGACATCGCAATGTCCCCTCTGGTTCTCTCTGACTCATCCAGCTCCACTGGGGCTGGATGCCATGGCACAGAATTGGCCGAGGCTTCGTCTGTACGCTTTTCCCCCGATCGTTCTGCTCCCGGGAGTTCTGGAGAGAGTGCACCGGGACGAGGTCCGTCTGCTACTAGTAGCCCCGTTCTGGCCGGGCCGAGTATGGTTCTCGGACCTGATTTCCCTTCTCGACGGCACTCCATGGGAGATCCCCGTCAGGAGGGATCTCCTCTCACAGGCAGGGGATACGATCTTTCACCCCCGCCCGGAGCTGTGGAAGTTGTGGGTGTGGCCTCTGAGGGGGCACAACTCGTAGCTTCCAGTCTCTCAACCGAGGTTGTTGAGACCATCCTCCAATCCAGAGCTCCCTCTAAGAGGAAACTGTATGCCCTGAAGTGAAAACTCTTTACTTCCTGGTGTAGAGATCGTCAGCTTGACCCAGTTAACTGCCCGGTCGGTTCAGTGCTAGAGTTCTTGCAGGCTAGATTCTCTGCAGGGTTGACCCACTCCACCCTGAAGGTGTACGTGGCGGCTATAACTGCTTACCACGCCCCTCTCGGTGGTCAGTCTGTGGGAAGACACCCACTGGTTACACGTTTCCTCCGCGGTGCACTGAGGCTGAGGCCTCCCGTACGACCTCGTGTTCCACCATGGGACCTGGCCGTGGTCCTGGAGGCTCTCTGTAAACCTCCGTTCGAACCTATTGAGGAGGTTTCAGATCGAGTTCTGACACTTAAGACTGTCTTCTTCTTAGCCATCACTTCACTGAAGAGATTCGGAGATTTGCAGGCCTTGTCAGTTGCCCCTTCCTTCCTAGACTTTGCGCCCGGCTTGGCCAAAGCTTTTCTGTACCCCAGGCCGGGGTACGTCCCTAAAGTGCCCTCCTCAGTACCACGGCCCGTCGTACTTCAGGCTTTCTATCCTCCCCCCGTTTAGGGAGCCTGACCAGCAGAAGCTAAATTGCATGTGCAATTGTGGACACATATGTCCACAGAGCTGCCATGTGGAGGAAGTCTGACCAATTATTCGTTTGTTATGGTCCTTCCAAGAGGGGTCTGCCTGCCACTAAGCAGACCCTCAGTAGGTGGATTGTTGATGCCATTACTATTTCATATGAGTCCTCTGGCCTTCCCTCACCCTTAGGGGTAAAGGCACACTCCACCCGAAGTGTGGCGGCCTCTAAGCCTTCCTGTCGGGTGTGTCTATGCAGGATATACAGTATGTAACACTGCGGGCTGGTCTACGCCGCTCGCCTTCATCAGGTTCTACGACCTCGACATTCGTACTGCTCCTGGTTCCTCCGTCCTCTTGCCGTAGTTGTGCTGAAGTCATACACACTATGCAGAGACTCGTTCCCAAAGCATTCGATGCAACTCGCGTTCCTGAAGGGGAATGTCTCAAGGTTACGTATGTGACCCTAGTTCCCCGAGGGAATGAGATGCTGCATCTCCTGCCATACTTCCGGCATCCCTGCGAGCTCTTCCCTCATTCTCCAGAAGCTGCCGGTGTCTCCACCTCACGTGCTTTTATAGCTTCCTGGTCACACGTCACCCCGTCCGTGACGTCGCGCCCATCCATTGGTCTGATGTCACACATGATTCAGAGCATAGTCACGTTGAAGGCGTTTCCAAAGCGTTCGACACAGTGTCTCGTTCCCTCGGGGAACTAGGGTTACATACATAACATTGAGACGTTTTTTGTTGAGTATAATATTTGATACATCAGGCATTTATGGCGCATATATTGTATATAATGCATTACTCTAGAGGGGAAAGAGCACTTCGGTTTTATTCAAAGGCTCAAACTAAGCATGAATATGCAACTGATATTCAGATGGCAAGAGTAAGATGAAATTCTGTGAGCTTGCAATGAAATTCAGTGAGAACTTTGTAACAGTACAGCAGAAGTAAAATGCAGATGTTACTCTATATCTCCTAATAATATGTCTTCGCAAGATGATATTTAATATATTAGAGAAACATATATATTCACAGCCATGCTATTCTAATTAAGATACATAATGACTGCACTATATCACTGTAAATAACTGTAAATATATAATATGAACTGAATATTGTTTATATCCCTGTTGACCAGTTTATATGTTTTCCAGTATTCATATTTACACCACATGACTGCTACCATCACAGTGTGCATCTCAAATCAGAAGAATGCAAATATTAGCAGGAAATTCAACTAAACCCTTGAGCAGGTGCAAAAGAGCTGCTGTGGTTAATTATGCAGCAGTGGCACTTTTATCTCAGAGCTTTTTGTATTGTGGCATGACTGCACATCACACTGTGTAAACTAGCTGCACAGTAGTACATTGCACTGTCACTGACTTCAAGATGGAGGATTTTTAAGGAACCATTCTTGGTTCCATCTCCGTCCAATTTGATTTTTTTATTGAAATTATCCTCTGGGTAAGAATTCGTATTCCAGGTATATCCCAGTAATGTAAAGTCATGGCCGAGTGTTTGTTTTTACCAGAGGATCATATTGTAAGATGGTATGTTGTCCTCATGCAGTGTCTCGTTCCCTACTCAGGGAACCATGGTTACATAAGTAACCTGAGACGGTTTCTCTCGGATTTAATTAGATTTGAGGGGTTTTGCTGAACACTGCCAACGGAACCTGTAAAAAAGAAACAAAAAGTGCATTATACTTAATTGTAAGTAACTGTGCACTAGCACTAGCACTATAATATAAAATAGTTACCTGTAAGCCAAAGCAGCAAGACAAGAACTCTGATCATGTTGATTTAGAATGGAGAAATATTGTAAGTGAAAAGAAATGCTCAATTTGATATAATTCCTCATCTCTATGAGTGACACACCCCTATTTCTTAATTTCTATAATGGACCCTTGGTGCCTCCTAGACACAGGTTTTGTAATTGCTGCAATTTCTCTTTGATGGTATTGGAACCTTATGTTTATATTATTTTCACAGCATATGTGAACAAAACATATATCTGAAACATATCTCTGTATTAGTTTTTAAGGTGTAAGTTTGTGGAAAATCATAATGTCGTTAAACATGTTTTTCTCTTTTTATCATTGATGCCAATAATGCAATGATTTTTTTTTTTTTTTATTATTCTTTAGTGCATTCATTTTAAAATTATATTTTTCAGTGCTGTTCAGATTTAGCATTACCAGAGAAATGGGTATATGGGTATGCTGAGTATAAAACTTGTGTATCAATTAATTTGACGGCATGAAGTCAAAATGTGGTGGGATTTTTCTATTCTCACATGGGATTCCTCAAACACTCTTAGACATCGGTGTACATGTATCTATAAAATCTCTCTGTCATTTAACAAGACTATACGGGGCAACATGATCTCACCTCAATGTTGGCAGCACATCAAACCCTGAGCCCTGTGCAGGTGAGGCAGAGCTGATGCGGTAGCACAGACCAGAGAGCTTTTTGTATTAAGGTTTTATTGTCTATATCACTGTGTAATATGCTGCACAGAAATACACTGCGCTGTCTGGTGGTGTGAGGTTGTTGATAGTCAGAGTAGCATTTCTCGTTGCATCTCCCTGCATTTGGATCTTGTTTGTAAATTCAGGCTCTTTATTCTCATTAGTAAAAAGGTATCCCATCAGCTTGAGTCCAGACGTGTCCTGACTCTGTTTGTACCACAGCATTCGGTTGTAATTCATTGGAAATAATTTCGATTTATTTTTTGTTTTTTTTGTTTGTTTTAGTACCAATATCTGGCAACACTGCGATCGCCGGCACTTAAACTGAAAGCAATCAAAAAAGCCCATGGACAGGTTTTTGCTGAAAGGCAGGGCCGGCCCTAGCGTTTTGGGGGCCCTAAGCAGATTTTCAAAAGGGGCCCCCATACCTACAGTTTCACCTAACCACCCGCATCCCATCCCAATGTACACATCCTACACTGACACCTAATTGTAAAGATTTACCAATTTGTTTTACTCAATATATTTATCTTTCAATATATAGATAGGAAAATATATTTGGGTAGTTGACAAATATCCAGTAAAAAACGTTTTTTTGTAAAACACTATTCCTAAAACACTATTCCACTATTACTAAAATAGATAATTGTAAAATTATGCCTGAGGTATTTATTAAAAATTGTATGCTTTTCTTTTTAATTTATAAAAGTTGTCATTTATTGAACATCCTTGAGACAGTCACACCATCGGACAATTTTGAGATTTAGATCAAAAATGTTTAAAAAATTATAATAATAATAATAAATCTAATAACAAAGCAGTTTTTATAACAATGGGTCCATGTAAGACAAAGAAATTTTAAATGATGACAATATTAATTATTAAAAAAATTTATATCGTGTGACAGTGAAAATACAATGTCATGTCAACAACCCATTTAAGCAAACTTTTAAAACTAAAGAGTTAAACGACTGCTTAAGAGAAATGTATCAAAATTCAGTGAGATTAATGCTTAAAGCAAAAACGCCTGGTTATGAAAATTGCATTAGAGAACAGTATTATAATAATAATAATAATAATAATTAATTTTCTGGGCTGGCATGACAGTCCAGATTAAAATGCAAAAGTAATCAAATATAAGTGTAAACACGTTGATATACAGATTTAAGCAACATTAAAGTGAAGGCAAAAATCTGAGCGGAGACGACACACGAGATAGGGTTCACAAGAATGAGATTAGACAAGATTTTTACACTACTTTAAGAAATCTTCAATGATGAAAAACATGCCTGGAAAAATAGTCTGCAGGTGCATTAAATTTTTTAACTAATCTTGCAATAAAAGCCATCTCAGTTCTGCTTTCTGAGTATGAATTATTATATGCAATAACAGAGAATACTCAAGCACTGTAAAAGATTTTGCCACAAACTCAACTGACTGACTTCTCTTCTGTATGATTTCATGAGTCTCTTCAGACCTATAGAATTGTACTTGCAGGCTATGAGTTTTTAGAATGTTTGACCTCCTATCTGAACTTTTTTCCACAAATTGATCATAGAAAAACAAAAGAACAGTTCTTTCTTAGTCTTATTAACTGCAACCATAATCAAAGTAGGCTACTCTCTCAATATTCAAATCAAAGCGCAAACAGAAACCAAAATTTTCTTCAAGCATGATACAGAGCTAGTTAGAGATAATTATAACTACACATCCTATTATAGTGTGCATACTAACTACAGCCTAGATATTGTATGCAGCCTAATTTGCATGCATCAGGGAGCCGCAGCCGCTCTTAAACTGCTGGTATTGAAATTGTCTTTGAATGCGCGCACGCATCCTTTTTAGTTTCTCTTTCGATTTCGCGATCGGGACCGGAGGTGCTGAGCGTGCATTGCATTCTACAAGATTTGTCAGACACTTACAGTGCGTGTCCACGAACGTTTTTAATTAATTCCTATGGAAGTTCAGCTTCAGAGAACGCTCCAGCTCAGCTCTGCTGTTGCCATCTCCACCATCATCTCGCCTTACTCCCGTGATTGCTGTCTGAACTCCTGACACGGCCCTATGCAGCCGCATTTTTCACTTATTAGGTAGGGCCAGTGTTCTGACGATTTGTGCTAACCTGTCAGATTTTGCTACCTCCCATTAAAACAGATGGTAGCATAAATCGATAGCGAAAAGTGCTACCTATCAGATTTTGCTTCCAGCATGATATTAATAAAGTGTGAGGCTGTATTAACATGTACACCTACCCCAACCCTAAACCTACCCTTACAGTAGGATAAATACAGTGTTGGTAGCATAATCTGATAGGTAGCATTATTTGTCAGAACACTGGCACTGCTCATAGGTACAGAAGACTGAGTTTGCGCTTTGCACATTTGAATTTATGAACACAATTGGAGTCATATTTTGTACGTTTCATTGTCGATTGGTGAACTTTTTTGTGTGTGCAATTCATTTGAACAGAACTCCCCTTTACTGCCTTCAAAATGCTTGGAATTTATGAAATAGCAATGATTACTCAAACTGAAATATTGACAGGAACATAACAATAAAACAATTTCAAGAGGTTTTTCTGTTATGGAGACTGTTTGAATACGTCGGCCACAATGTAGCAAGTTTTGTAATAAAACATAATGTATTTTCTATTAACAAAATTGCATTTTGAATAAATAGGTCTGTTTATTACCTGATAAACGTAATGTTTATATATACTTTAGCTATTTAGTACTTAGTAGATATATTTTAAATTCAAAACAAATTGTTCTGTCAAAAAATTAATATGCTAATATATCTATGTGCTTATTTATATGATCCATCTAATATTGTTGCACTTCACTGTAGTTTTATTATTAGTTGGTGCTGAATCAAAACCCACAGGTGTGGGGAGGAACATACATTTTCTTTTTACTGAAATAAGCCATTTAAAAGAGGTTTTTGTATTAGAGAGAGGTGATTCTGAGCACTGTGTAACATGCTGCACAGAAATACACTGCACTGTCAGTCAGTGTGAGGTTGCTGATAGTCAGAATGCCTTTATTTCGTCCATCTCCTTCCAATTTGATCTTGTTTTCAAATCCAGGCTCTTTAGTCTTAGACTCAATATAAAGGTTTCCCATCAACTTTAGGCCCAATGAGTCCTGACTTTGTTTGTACCACAGTATTTGGTTATAGCTCTGTATGTTGTGAGTACAATATAAATAAACATTTGTGTATAACAATCTGTATGATGCTATTTTTAATGTATTATAATATTACCTGTAAACATCATTAGCGACACAAAAACGCCATTGAACATGCTCATCATGGTTTCTTCTGCAATGAATTAAAAGCACAAGTGAGAGGAAGTGAAGTCAGCTTTATTGGGTCCTAACCAGTGAATCCTGGGAGAAAAGAGGAATAAAATGGGGAAGATCAGATTCAAACTGCACATGAATTGTGTATAAATATCAGAACTGATATGCAACTGAGACTGTGCATGCCTTTCATTTACAGAAGGAGGACGGTGATAATGATTGACTATCATTCATTAAAATCTCTTATGCAAACAGCTACAGTTGTTTTGCATTGTGAGTAGGCAGAACATTTCTTGAATCACACTGCCCCCTGTTGATCAATACTTACCTCTAATTATAAGACACCTGTTTTTTGTACAGCTCTCCCCAGAGTTTGATATACTGTGTATTCACTCACTGAACAGAAATACATGGCGCTATCATCCGGCTACAAATTCTTCACTCTCAGGAACCGTTTTATTGGCCACAAATTTATTTGGCTCCGAATCTCCATATTCTGGTTCGGTGTAAGAGGTTTTGAATGCTATGAGTCTCATAGTTTGTCCTTTCCTCTGTCAGTACCAGTAAATCAGTCTGTAGGTTGAGCCCTTGTTGTGTGTGCAGTTCATATGAACAGAACTCTCCTTTTGTCCCCAGAGGATCTTAGGCTCTTAGGTATAACATCATCCACACCCACTGTTCCTGTGGAACAATTACAGTTTAATTTTGTCAAAATTTAAATTTAGATTGTTCCAGTTGCTATGGAGATCATTTTAAGATCTGTTCATACCTTGGCTGCAGTGCAGTAACAGAGTCAATGAAATAATGGCCCTGGTCATTTTGAGTTTTGGTGGGGCGTACAGTGAGTCCCAGCCTTTCAATAGATTCAAACTCAAGCTGTTGCTGAACAGGAAATGACATCATAGATTATAATAGTAGAGGGGCAGAAGCTGTATAATCAGGGAACATGAATGTATGAACAGTTCAGATTCTATTGCATGTAAGACTCTTTCATGGTGTAAATCTTATAAGCTAACATAGTATGCTTTGGAGTATTGTTTGTAACCCTTATTGTCTTTTGTTCTTACTTGTCTTTGTAATTGTATTTGCTGTTCTTCTATTGCATAATAAAAATTAAAAAAAAAAATTTAAAAAAAAATTTAAAAAAAAATATATATATATATATATATATATATATATTGTTGTTGTTATTATTATTTTTTAAGTGTAAGAGTTTATTGAACGTTTAGACAAAATATTTAAACAAAAAGTGCATATGTTGCATATGTGTATTCGGTTGAGTATCATATTTGATACATCAGGCATTTATGGCACATATATTGTAGTATTTATTGCATTTCTCTGGGAGGAAAGAGCACCTCAGTTTTATTCAAAGGCAAAAACTAAGCATGAATATGCAACTAAGACGAAATTCTGAGAGCTTGCAATAAAATTCAGTGAGATCTTTAAAACAGTTAATAGCTTGTGATGAAATTCAGTGAGATCTTTATAACAGCACAGCAGAAATAAAATGCAGATGTTACTCTATATCTCCCAATAATATGTCTTAGTAAGATGATATTTAATATATTAGAGAAACATGCATATTCACAGCCATGCTATTCTAATTAAGATACATGATGACCGCACTATATCACTGTAAATATATAATATGAACTGAATATTGTTTATATCCCAGTTTGACCAGTTTATATGTTTTCCAGTATTAGTAGAGGGGCAGAAGCTGTATAATCAGGAAACATGAATGTATGAACAGTTCAGCACAAACACCAGCCGACAACCGATTTTATTGTTCACCTCAATCACATAGACACCTATCAAGAAAAGTTCATGGACTCAAGACTTAATGGATTCAGTTCAGAGTTTGCATATAGTACAGTAGGTCTAATATATATATATGCATCTCAATTCAGAAGGATGCAAATATTAGCAGGAAATTCAACTAAACCCTTGAGCAGGTGCAAAAGAGCTGCTGTGGTTAATTATGCAGCAGTGGTGCTTTTATCTCAGAGCTTTTTATATTGTGGCATGACTGCACGTCACACTGTGTAAACTAGCTGCATAGTAGTACATTGCACTGTCACTGGCTTCAAGATGGAGGATTTTCAAGGAACCATTCTTATATATATATATATTAGATATAGATATTTAGATGTTCTACAAACACTAAGGTTAAGGTTACAAACATTTGCCAAATTCAATGGTTCATAAAAAAGATTGGTACAGTGAATAGAGAAGAAAAACAAAAATATTTCTGTAATAATCTGAACTTTCAGTTTCTATTATTGTTTATTCTATAATGTCTGTCATGGAGATTGAGTTTGAGTACCTTGGCTCCAATGTAGCAACAGGATGAACAGAATAATGCTCTTCATCGTATCACATTGCGGCTGGATGGGTTCAATCTTATTTTTCTTCATTATTTGCTATATTTGCTAGACCTACAGTGTTCATTATTGGCCTTGAATCAAAACCCACAGGTGTGGAGAGAAACGTACATATACTTTTCATGGAAGCAAGCCGTTTAAAAGAGGTTTTTGTATTAGACAGAGGTGGCTTCAAGATGGAGGATTTTCAAGGAACCATTCTTGGTTCCATCTCCATCCAATTTGATTTTTTTATCGAAATTATCCTCTGGGTAAGAATTCGTATTCCAAGTATATCCCAGCAATGTAAGGTCATGGCCGAGTGTTTGTTTGTACCCGAGGATCATGTAAGATGGTATGTTGTGCTCACATACAAGATCTGCAGTGTTTCTCTCGGATTTAAATAGATTTGAGGGGCTTTGATTAACACTTCCATTAACAACAGAACCTGTAAAGAAACAAAAAGTGCATTATACTTAATTGTAGGTATCTGTGTTATTAAATCACTAGCATCATTTAATATAAAATAGTTACCTGTAAGACAAAGCAGCAAGACAAGGAGAACTCTGATCATGTTGATTTAGACTGCAGAAATATTCTAAGTGAAAAGAAATGTTCAGTTTGATCTCTGTATGAATGTTGCAATATAACCGCCCCTAAGTATTTCTTAACAAATTCTAAACCCACAGGTGTGGAGAGAAACGTACATATACTTTTCATGGAAGCAAGCCGTTTAAAAGAGGTTTTTGTATTAGACAGAGGTGATTCTGAGCACTGTGTAATATGCTGCACAGAAATACACTGCACTGTCAGTCAGCTTGAGGTTGCTGATCATCAAAGTACCATTTTTCTGTCCATCTCCATCCAGTTTGATCTTGTTTTCAAATTCAGGCTCTTTATTCTCAGCATCATAATTAAGAAATCCCATCAACTTGAAACCCAACACCTCTGGACTTTGTTTGTACCATAATATTGTGTAATAGCTTGGTATATTGTGAGTACATATGATCACAGCAGATTCATATTGATTCTTGATGAGCTTGTCAGGCATCTGGAGAACAGTTTTACCAAGACAGGCAGCTGTGGAGGGAAAAAAAAGGTGTATAACAGTGTAAAACAGAGTATAATAATGTAAAGAGTGCAGATTGGTTTGTTGTTATTACCTGAAAATATCATTATGCATACAGCTACACTAAGGAATGTGTTCATCGTGGTTTCTTTCGCCAAGTGCTTCTGCTATGCATTAAGGTCAGGAGTGAGAGGAAGAGATGTCAGCTATATCTCATCTGTTCTCAACTGGGGGTTATGACTCAGACTAACATAAATTTCACCTGTTATGAAATACAGTACAGTATATTGGTTATACCAGACTGCCACCTGTTGACTAAGGCTGTCACTGATCTTTTATGCAATAATGTTTTTGTACAGCACTCTCCAGCCTTTGAAACACTTCACTCACTAAAATCTATCTACAGGTTTTATAATTGCTGCAATTTCCTGCCATGGATTTAGGCTGCGAAGAAAGTTTAGAAATGAAAATGTTATGAAATGTTTGTCTCCATGTTTGTTAATGAATGCTTGAATCACCTTATATGCAAAACAAATAAACTATAATCATAATGATCTCAGATATTCTAGTGAATAATTGTTTCAAACATATCTATTTATGCTGATTTTGACAGACCCTGACCTCATTAAATAATTCGTTGTGTACTTTAATCATAATTTTTTTTTACCAGAGTGTATTGTTTTTGGTAGTGTTTCTGTTTTGATATATGAAATATGCACAAAGTGTTTTGTAGTGTTTAACAATACGCTATTATTAATGTGTATAGTTGTATCAATGTGTTTATTTCTCCTTGATGCCATTGGAACTTTACATGTATATTACTTTCACAGCCTGTGTGCACAAAACATATCTCTGAAATATATCTCTTGTATTAGTTTTTAATGTGTAAGTTTGTGGAAAATTTTGTTTTTTAGGGTTCAGTGAGCTTCATAACACAGCAGGGTTTTTTTTCTCATCTGTTCTCAACTGGGGGTTATGACTCAGACTAACATAAATTTCACCTGTTATGAAATACAGTACAGTATATTGGTTATACCAGACTGCCACCTGTTGACTAAGGCTGTCACTGATCTTTTATGCAATAATGTTTTTGTACAGCACTCTCCAGCCTTTGAAACACTTCACTCACTAAACAGAAATATATGGCACGGTCATCTGACTCTATATCCTTTACTGTGACAGACCCATTTTTAGGATCACTTTTTTGAACTTCAAATTTGTTTGTATCAACTTTTCACAGCCTGTGTGCACAAAACATATCTCTGAAATATATCTCTTGTATTAGTTTTTAATGTGTAAGTTTGTGGAAAATTGTGTTTTTTAGGGTTCAGTGAGCTTCATAACACAGCAGGGTTTTTTGTATTAGACTGAGCTGATTCTGAGCACTGTGTCATATGCTGCACAGAAATACATTGCAAGAGTGCAGATTGGTTTGTTGTTATTACCTGAAAATATCATTATGCATACAGCTACACTAAGGAATGTGTTCATCGTGGTTTCTTTCGCCAAGTGCTTCTGCTATGCATTAAGGTCAGGAGTGAGAGGAAGAGATGTCAGCTATATCTCATCTGTTCTCAACTGGGGGTTATGACTCAGACTAACATAAATTTCACCTGTTATGAAATACAGTACAGTATATTGGTTATACCAGACTGCCACCTGTTGACTAAGGCTGTCACTGATCTTTTATGCAATAATGTTTTTGTACAGCACTCTCCAGCCTTTGAAACACTTCACTCACTAAACAGAAATATATGGCACGGTCATCTGACTCTAGATCCTTTACTGTGACAGACCCATTTTTAGGATCACTTTTTTGAACTTCAAATTTGTTTTTAGCAACATCTCCAAATTCTGGCTTTCCATAAGCATTAGTGATTACTATGAGTTTCATAGTCTCTCCTGGACGCTGTTTGTACCAGTACATCAGATTGTAGGAAGTACCCTTATTTTGTATGCAGTTCATAACTGCAGAACTCCCTTTTGCTTTCCAAAGAATATGTTCTTGTACAACATCTCTCCCACCTACAGTGCCTGTGAATATTAAAAGAAAAAACATGCTTGTTAAAACATTACATTTTAAAAATATTATTGTATTTTATTTGCTATAGAGACAGTTTTACCAAATATTGGATACCTTGGCTGCAGCACAATAACAGAATCAGTGAAATAAAGATTGTATTATGTAATCAAGTTCAGTTCTAATGCAGAACAAACTGAGTCTCAAGCTTGCTCATTTAAACCTGTTATACAGGATGTGACATCCTAGGTTATAAAGGTCACCAGGTGACTGGAAAACAGTTTTACCAAAACATGCAGCTGTAATGAGAGAAAATACACATATACGATGAGAATCCATGTAAGCAGTGAAGCAAGTGAACTAAAAATGTTAGAATTACCTGTGAGGCATACTAGAGAAACACAAACACTTAACAGAGTCATGTTTGTGTTACATGCTCAATGACAATTCTATGCATTAAATGCTGGAAGGCACTTCTGATAGGAAATTACGTCATATCTGGGGGCACTGACAACAAAAACGTATACACTATGCAAACTTTTGGTCCTCTAGTGGTTGATAGCAGCATAAAGCTACAAGTTATTTGCGGATGAACATTGTATCAGGATCTCAAATGATCAAATGTTGATCAAGTCAAACCCTGAGCCCTTCTACAGGTGAGGCAGAGCTGATGTAGTGAAACTGGTCACAGACTAGAGAGTTTTTGTATTAATGTTTGACTGTTTATATCACTGTGTAGACTGGCTGCACAGAAATACACTGCGCTGTCCTTATCTGAAAGATATTGTATGGTTAGAGAACCACTTTTAGTTGCATCTCCTTTAAGTTCAACTTTGCCTATGAAATCATCCTCTCTTTGTCCAATCCTCATCATGAGATGTCCCAGTAATATCAGTCCCTGGCCAGGGGTTTGTTTGTACCAGAGTATCACATTGTTGCTTGATATGCTGTGCTGACATTCAAGCTGTGCATCATCTCCTTTTGTTTTATATAGAACTGGAGGATTCTGATGAACTTTAGTACTGAAGACAGAGCCTGAGTAGAAAATTACTCTATTATATAATGGATAAATATTATCACTGATATTTGTATAATAAGGTTTACTTTTTTTACTCAAATATAAATAATACCTGTGAGTCCCAGTAAACTCTGATCATCTTGTCTTGTGCTGGTCAGAGAATGATTCTGATGGAAGAGAGTACACATCCCCAAAAATCTCGTGTCTTGAAATGTGTCTCATGATCTGCCTCTGACACCTGAACTGCACCTGGCAGCCTGTGATCGTTATAGATATATTTCATATAATAAATAAATAAATAAAATAAAATACAAATTTAATCCATATAAAGTAGTTTTGGTGGTTTCAAATCATTTTCCAATTTCTTTTTTCCTTACACATTCTACTGCGTTTACAATTGAAAGTCTCAAAATGAACTATAACATGTCTATTTGAGCTTGTGAAGTGCCTATTTGAGTGCATGCTGTCATTAAAGCAAACGTGGAATATACCAAATACTAAGAAATTCTGAAATCGATATTAATTTTTCACTATGTTCATTATTTTTACATGCTGATAATTTAATTTATTAACTTTTTTCCATTTAAAAAATTGCCAAAGATAAACATTTACAAGGAGACTGAATGGCATACAGTGGATATTTAAAAGTCAGTTCTCATACTATTACTCCCATCCTCAACACAGTATGTGTAGAATATTAGCAGGTATGCATTGAGAAAAAAAATGATACACCTGTCAGTCTTCTTCTTCAACATGACAAGAATAGGACAACACAAAATTGTAAATAAAATCAGTTCTACATAGAACAAATTGCAGTCTCAAGGGGCCATTCACACTGCACCCGTTTTTGCTTTAAAAGACAAGAGAGGATGGCAGTGGAAAGATTTTTTTGTTTGTTTTTTAACTGACTTTTTGACCACTGTGTCATGCGTAAAACGCTGCAAAAGATCCACTCACTTTTCTTAACTAGACAGTATTTGATGCAACATTTATGTGAGTCAGTTATACATATTACAGCAAATTTGGACAAACAGGCTGCACATTTATGGAATCACATTGCCCCCTGTTGATCACTGTTACTGTAATTGTTTATGGCAGCTGTTTTTGTTTAACGCTTGTGAAAGTTGACTGCACTGTGTGCTGTTTGACTGAGCAGAAATAGACGGCACTATCATCTGACTGCACATTGTTCAGTCAGAGATCCATTTAATGGCTGAAAATTAGTTTTGATCAAAATCACCATAGTCAGGATTGCTGAAAGTGTTTGTGAACACGATTAGAGTCATAGTGTGTCCTTGGCGCTGTCAGTACATCTGGATGAATGTAGCATCCTTTATGTGTGCAGTTCAACTGAGCAGAACTCCTTTTTACTGCCATTAAAACACTTGGAATTTGTGAAACAGCACTGTTACCTGCAATTGATATAGAGAAAAATAACAATATTTCTGTGAATATTTCAAGAGGTTATTCTTCTAATATTGTGTTATGGGTTTAAATACCTTGGTCCCAATGTAGCGACAGAATCAACAGAATAATGCTCCTCATCTTGTTACATTGAGGCCGGCTTGGTTGAATTCTAATCTTCTGTGATGATTCAAATTTAAGTTAATACAAGGATGTGACATCATTATCATGGTAGTGGTGATCTCAGGGTGGGGCAAAATTCTGAAATTAAGAATTATCTTCCTTCACTTCTTGAGTTGGGATGAGAATTGAATTGACCACATGCTACAAGATATTAAGCAACACTTTAAGAAAGACCTACAGGTGTTGAGTTCAGTATTGGCACTGAATCAAAACCCACAGGTGTGGAGAGGAATGTGAATAAATACGGTTTTAAAGCAAGCCATTTAAAAGAGGTTTTTGTATCAGACAGAGGTGATTCTGAGCACTGTGTAATATGCTGCACAGAAATACACTGCACTGTCAGTCAGCGTGAGGTTGCTGATAGTCAAATTTCCATTTGTCTGTGCTTCTCCCTCCAATTTGATCTTATTTTCAAATTCAGGCTCTTTATTCTTGTTATTATAATGAAGATACCCCATCAACTTTAAGCCCAATGAGTCTTGACTTTGTTTGTACCACAAAATTTGGTTATAGCTCTGTATCTTGTGAGTACAAGTGATCACAGCAGATTCATCTTGTTTCTTCAGTAGATCATCAGGCGTCTGGAGAACAGTTTTACCAAGACAGGCCGCTGTGAAGAAAATAAAAAAAAAGTTCTTTATAATAATGTTTAAACGAAAACGATGTGTACATTGTAAAAGTGAAGTGCATATTTGTTTATTATTACCTTTAAACATAATTAGAGCCAACGATATGCTTAGGAACGTGTTCATCATGGTTTCTTTGCTCAAGTTTTTCCTTCTGTGCAATTAAAGGCACAAGCAGGAGGAAGTGATGTCAGCTATACAAGTTTCTAACTGGTGAACCCTGAGAGAAAAGAAATAAAATGGGGAAAATAAGATTCAACCTAGACAGAATGAGTTCCACATAAATATCAAATCTGATATGCAATTCACAATGATAATGAAATTAAGGATCAATTCTTAAATTCTTTGCTTTAAACATCACTTTATGTAAACAGACATTTATTTTGTATTGTAATTAGGCTGAAATTTGTACCACACTGTCCCCTGTTGGTTAATAATACATCTCTTATTTAAGACATGCTTTTTTGTTTGTTTGTTTTTTTGTACAATTCTCCCCAGAATTTAATATACTGTGTGTTTACAGTATACTGACCATAATTAACTGAATTACACAATACACAGTAAAAGAGTAATATAATCTTGATGATTTTTGATGATAATTGTAGGCTATTGGCTAAATGCACTCACTCACAATGCAACACAATGCATTTATTATATAATTCTTTGGCTGTTCATCAACTTTTACAAAATGAACCAAGTTATTTCAAAGATATATTCTGTGTTTATATGACGTAGTATAAAATACCACCTCTAATATAATTTAATTAAAAATTCAATGCAGCTTCATGTATTGATTATGTAAATTGTGATTAAAGTGCATCCCTTTTGCCCTAAGAAACATTTCTTTTACACATGAGAATGTAATATCTTAAATCAGTTGTTGGCAAATGCTAGCAGGAAACAAAACCACCTCCATCTGGAGGTTAAACGGAATTTGTTTTCAATTTGTTTGTAAATTTTTTGTTTTCAGGTGTTTTTTTCTTCTTCTTCTTCTTCTTCTTCTTTCTTTAGATCACACAACAAAATGCCCCAATAATGTTAATTCATAAGGTTCATGGCCAAACTGAGTTGGCACTTCCAACTCTGCATTTTAATTAAAATAGTTGACCTATAGATGTCTATTTGTACTATTCTACAAACACATTATTTTACAACTTGAGGTTGAAGTTATTTTCTGTGATAATGGACAGATTGCCATAAATGGTGTCAATAGACTGTAACTTGTACCTGTGATACTTCTAATAGTTTTGTTTCAGCTGGACTGTTTTGAAATGTGGCATATTGGTTATACCAGACTGCCACCTGTTGACTAATGCTGTCATTGTCTTTTTATGCACAGAATGTTTTTGTACAGCAGTCTCCAGCCTTTGACAGACTGTGTTCACTCACTGCACAGAAATATATGCCACTGTCGTCTGGCTCTAGATCTTTCACTTTCAAAGATTCACTTTCAGCGTCACTTTTTTGAGCTTCAAATTTTTTCTCATCAACATCTCCAAAGTCTGGTTTACTACCAGTCGTAGTGAATACAATGAGCCTCATAGTCTCTCCTGGACGCTGTCGGTACCAGTACATCTGGTAGTATGAAATACCCTTATTGTGTTTGCAGTTCAAAGTAGTAGAACCGTTCTTTGGTTCCCAAATAATTTTAGGCTCTTGAATGACATCATCTCCACCCACAATACCTGTGGACAAAATTAAATTAAATTAATAAGAATGTCAGGTTATTGTTTCAGCTGCTATGGAGGCGATGTTGAAATTTTACATACCTTGACTGCAGTGCTGTAACAGAATCAATGTAATAATAGCCCTAGTCATGTTGAGTTTTGGTGGGAAAGTGAGTCCCAACCTTTGAAATGATTCAAACTCTAGCTGTTGTTGAACAGGATATGACATCATAGGTTGTAACAGTAATGAACAATACCGCATGAACATAAAATATGTATATTATTACTCCAAGCTCTGATTATTAATAATAATAAAAAAATCTAATACAAATATGTGATACTCAGAATTATAGTGAATCTTTAATATGGGGAATTAAATAAATCCCTTATGATATTATTAAGCCTTGTGAATAAATCCAACCTCAATTTAATGGGTTTGTGCAAATTACCAATCATTAATATTAGTAAGTGTGGGTAATAATGATGCTTTCTATAGTAATCACGTGCTTATCCAGAGTAATACACTAGTACAAAGAATATTTCCTTTTGCACCAACATCCCATTATTGCTCATTATTGACAAAGAATCCAAATTTAGCCACAAATATAGTTAGAAAGCAAAGGCTGGATCTTTTGCTGATAAACCATTAGTGTAACAGTGCCCAGTTTTTGTATTAGACAGTGGGAGTTTAGAGCACTGTGTCATATGCTGCACAGAAATACACTGCACTGTCATCCACTCTGAGGTTTTTAATTGTCAGAGTGCCGTTACGCCTTCCATTTCCATTCAGAAAAATCTTGTTTTTAAAATCTGTCTCTATTTGATCAGTTTCACCATTAAGGTGTCCCATTAGTTTAAATCCCAGGGTGCCCTGGGTCTGTTTGTACCACATCATTTGGAAATAACTTGCTATATTGTGTGTACATATGAACACAGCTGATTCGTCTCGGTCCTTTATTGATTTAGAAGGAGTCTGGTAAACAATGTTACCAAAAGTGGAAGCTGCAAAGAGACAAATAAATGAAAGAATTAATAATAAAGTTTCAATAAAAGATGATTTACATGCAGCTGTTGCGATAAAAAATCAATAAACACTTCATAAAATACATTATTACCTGTAAGCCACATAAATGTGATAGAGAAACTTAGTAGAATCTTATTCATGCTGTTTCCCTGTGCTACAGTATGTGACTCTGCTGTGAGTAATTACAGTTGATGAAATAATAGACAATGGAGGAAGTGATGTCACCAAAGGGAATTTCTGACAACTCAAGTTTACTCTATTTGAATAGAAGTTTGTAAAGTGTGCTGACAATTGTATTTGTATTTTCTGTAATTATAGTAAGGAAACTCTGACTCATAATTTTGTGATTGAATTTTTTTGGAGAAGAGAAACTGTGAATTATGTATTTAGCAGCAAGGATGTCTGATTGTTTTGTAAGGTTCTACACTAAAAACATGTTTCCAGATGTATTTTGTATGGATCTATAATAATATTATATTCTTAAGTAGTACCCTATGCAGAGTTTACTGCATTCAGTCATATTATCAAACTGTATATTTTTGTGTAGTATATGTGCCATTTATTAGTTGTGCTACACTGTCACCTGTTGACTATTATTGTCAGTGCCATTTTATTAAGTTTTTGTACAGCACTCAAGCTATTGACATGAGTGTAATGCATGCCATTGTCACCATTGTCACTTTCAGGAGCATTTTTAAGAGCTTCATATTTTTACTTTTTAACATCTCCAAAGAATGAATCTCCATAAGCAGTAGTGGATATACTATATGCTCATTTTCTCTCCTGGATGCTGTCTTGCAGCACTTGTTGTGTGTGCTGTCCATAACCGCAGACCTCTTTTTTGCTTTACAAAGAATAGTTTCTTCATTACGAGCCAAAGAACCGCTTTTAGTGCTATATAGCACCATTTTTTTTTAGAGTGTATAACATCAAGTCTGATAGTTAATTTCATCTGTAATTTGAGAAATGTTGTAGGCTGCTCTTATTCTTACAGACAGATGAACTTGTGTGGACTTAGAGAAATGTCAACATCTGAACGATCATATAAAATATAGATTAACTTGAGTTTATGGATAATTACACATTTTAATATAAAAAAATTACCTGTTGAAAGTGAGTGAATAGTTATATTTTTTTAAAAATCGTCAATCTTTGCTCATGTGATCACAGAATGCTTTCACCTAATCACCAAGGCTTTAAATATGGCGTTATTTTAATGACAAATGTCGAGAGCGCATAATTGTAGTGCGAAAGCACATTAATATAATGCGCGAGCAAAATCTCTCTCAAGCGCTAGATATTAATTATTTTCGCACCTGAATTAAACGTTGTCAAAAGTTATCATTATGCACTTTTAAAAAGTAGCCTAGTCTCAAAACAGATTTGTGCAGGGTCTTTCCTTGATTTTTTATTGTTGTATTTTTGTTTTAACATAAACTGGTTATTGTAGCTACTTTGTTTTACTATATCTCTTTTAGGCTAGGAATTGGGTGCTTGGATGATTTGTACATATAACCTCTGTCCAACTGGTTGGTCTCTGAGCAGTTTATCTAAAAACAACATATTATAGCCTATGGCTCTAAAGACTTCATATAAAACATCAATGTTATGTCATAATATGTCAGATACCTCAAGTGAATTTAAAACCATTGCAATAAATTCTCAGTTGGTATGATGGCAATGCAAAAATAGATGTAAATGATGGATTTTTTTAATCCAGTGTTTGTTCAGTTCAGATTTTTTTTTTTTCCTGAAAATCCACTTAATATTAGCTACACATTCAATGGGACTCTCCTCTAAAACAGTGAATATACAGTTGTATGACAGTTACATGTAATTACGTTGTCCGCAAATGCATTAAACCCATAGAACAGAATGTAGTAATGTTATGGCAAATATGAAAAATTCATTATAGTGTTATATTTGGTCTCCAAATCGTATATTGGTTTAGGGAATAGTGCATCTGACCCATATCTAAATAGTTCTGTCTTAATGTGCTTTCGCGCTACAATAATGCGCTCTCGACATTTTTCATTAAAATAACGCCATATTAAATGCCTTTTGACTAGTGCAGTCACTCTAGAACTAAAAATGATGCTTCACTACTTGATGAAGAGAAGCATAACACCACTCATATTATTTTTTTCAGTGTTTTGTCAAATGCTAAACATGTGATAAACCCTTCAGAAATCATTAATTATTAATAACAAAAGACACGTTGATATAATAACCTTTTAAATTCCCTTGTTTATTTATTGCTAAGCTACTTGCATGCATTATAATCACTGAACCACTAGTCCAGGTGCAAAGTGGGAGTGAATGTGCAGTCACTGATAATCGTGTAACAGGGACGGAGTTTTTGTATCAGACAGAGGTGATTCTGAGCACTGTGTAATATGCTGCACAGAAATACACTGCACTGTCAGTCAGCGTGAGTGTGTTGATAGTCAGAGTGACATTATTTCTTCCATCTCCATCCAGTTTGATCTTGTCATTATATTTAGTCTCCTTGATCTCTTGTTTAATATTAAGGTATCCCATGAACTGAAGGTCCATGATGCTCTGGCTTTGTTTGTACAATTGTATGACATCATAGTTTTGTACATTGTTTGTACATTTGATCTCAGCAAATTCATTTTCTTTCTTCAGGAGATCAGAAGGAGTCTGGACAACACTTTGACCAAGAATGCTGACTGTAGATAGAAATATTAATGGTTAAACTATATATTGATGTGATGATGTCTCACAGATTTCAGTTACACAATGTACTAGCACTAAAAACAATTACCTGCAACAAGACACAGAATAAAGAAAGAAACACAGAGACAGCGAGCATTAATCATGTTGTCTGTCTCTCTCTCTCTGCTGAATGATTCCACTATGAATCAAATACAGGGGATGAAGGAAGTGATGTCAGGGTGGCAGCTTAGTTTTCTCTCTTAAATGCATCTCTCTGATTGGAAACCATTGGCTTTCATTCAACAAGACATTGTACGGAAGACTACTGTTTACTTGTACCAGAGTGCCCCCTTTTGGATGGTATATTCTTTCATTTTTTTATTTGGGTTGAAGATTTGTGTACGAGATGTTTTTGCACATCTGCCTCCACTTTTTGACACACTGTGTTTGCTCACTGAACAGAAATACATGGCGCTATCATCTGGCTGTGCATTCTTCACAGTAAGAGATCCACTCTCGGGAACAGATTTATCCGCTTCAAATTTACTTTGATCAGAATCTCCAAAGTCTGGATCCCCGTAGCTTTTTGTAAGCACAATGAGGCTCAAACGCTCTCCTTTTCTCTGCCGGTACCAGTACATCTGACTGTAGTCAACACCCTTATTGTGTGTGCAGTTTATTTGGACAGAATCCCCCTGGAGTGTCCAAAGAATGCCAGGCTGTGAAACACCATCTCCACTGGAAGCACCTGCAGAGAAATGATGATTATTAATAATTATTTATGTATCAACATAACAAAGTTTATTGTATTATTTAACATGGTAATGCTCTGGATAAATAATCGTACATTGACTCCAACAAAGTGTCAGGATTAGCAGAACAACGAACATGTTAAATGATGGCTGGGAGTGCACTGGTCATGGTTATGAGAGATTATTCAAATTCTGCCTGTCAATACAGGATCTGAAATTTAGACACATTTGTTGAATCACATTGCCCCCTGTTGATAACTGTTACTGTAATTGTTTATTTATTTATGTATCAACATAACAAAGTTTATTGTATTATTTAACATGGTAATGCTCTGGATAAATAATCGTACATTGACTCCAACAAAGTGTCAGGATTAGCAGAACAACGAACATGTTAAATGATGGCTGGGAGTGCACTGGTCATGGTTATGAGAGATTATTCAAATTCTGCCTGTCAATACAGGATCTGAAATATAGACACATTTGTTGAATCACATTGATGACTGTTACTGTAATTGTTTATGGCAGCTGTTTTTGTTTAACGTGAAAGTTCTCTGCACTGTGTGCTGTTTGACTGAACAGAAATAGACGGCACCATCATCTGACTGCACATTGTTCAGTCAGAGATCCACTTAATGGCTGAAAATTAGTTTTGATCAAAATCACCATAGTCAGGATTGATGAAAGTGTTTGTGAACACGATTAGAGTCATAGTGTGTCCTTGGCGCTGTCAGTACATCTGGATGAATGTAGCATCCTTTTTTATGTGTGCAGTTCAACTGAGCAGAACTCCTTTTTACTGCCATTAAAACACTTGGAATTTGTGAAACAGCACTGTTACCTGCAGTTGAGCATAAAAGTATATAAGCAATTTTAAAAGGTTATTCTGTTAAATATGATTTAATTAAGATAGTTTGAATACCTTGGCCGCAGTGCAGCATCAGAATCAACAGAATAATGTTCCTCATCTTGTTAAATTGAGGCTGGCTGGCTTAAATTACAATCTTCTGTGATGATTACAAATTTTAGTTGTTAATACAGGATGTAACTTCATGACATCATGGTGATCTCAGGGTGGGGCAAAATTCAGAATTTAAGAAAGAAGTTTCTGACTATAAGAAGTTTCTGAGTTGGGATGTGAACTGCATTGACCACATACTACGAGATATTAAGCACCACTTTAAGCAAGACTTACAGGTGTTGTGTTTAGTATTGGCACTGAATCAAAACCCACAGGTGTGGAGAGGAACATGATAAAATATACGCTTTTGAAGTAAGCCGTTTAAAAGAGGTTTTTGTATCAGACAGAGGTGATTCTGAGCACTGTGTAATATGCTGCACAGAAATACACTGCACTGTCAGTCAGCATGAGGTTGCTTATAGTCAGAATGCCTTTATTTCTTCCATCTCCTTCCAATTTGATCTTCTTTTCAAATCCTGGCTCTTTGGTCTCATCCTCATAAAAAAGGTTTCCCATCAACTCGAAGCCCAACACATCCTGACTTTGTTTGTACCACAGTATTCGGTCATAGCTCTGTATGCTGTGAGTACAAGTGATCACAGCAGATTCATTTTGTTTCTTCAGTAGATCATCAGGCGTCTGGAGAACAGTTTTACCAAGACAGGCCACTGTGAAGAAAATAAAACAGGTGTTTATAATTAATGTTCAGACTAAAATAATCTGTATAATGTACAGTATGTAAAGTAAACATTTATCTAGTCCATGATTGTTTATACATACCTGTCAACATCATTAGATATACAAATATGTTAAGGAGAGTGTTCATCATCATGCTAGCACTTTTTACAAAGTTCTTTTGTTATAAATTAAAGAAACAAGCGAGAGGACGGTGATACAGCTCAGCTTTACAGGTTCTCTAATGGTGAAACCTAAAAAAAATGATGAATGAAACATTAAAAAAATAAGATTCCTTCCTACACAGGGATAAATATAAGACTGATGTGCAGCTCACACTGTGCATGTTTTTGATTTGCATCAAAGATAAAGTGAACATTTATGGAACCACACTGCCCCCTATTGATATTTTTTCTTGTATGTTAAGACAACCGTTTTTTGTTTAGTTTTTTGTGCATCTCTCCCCAGAGTTTGATATTCTGTGTATTCACTCACTGAACAGAAATATATGGCGCTATCATCCGCCTCCAAATTCTTCACCGTCAGAGATCCACTCTCAGGAACCGCTTTATTGGCCAAAGCTTTATTTGACTCCGAATATGGATCGCTGTAAGAGGTTGTGAATGCCACGAGTCTCATAATTTGTCCTTGCCATTGTCTGTACCAGTACATCAGTATGTAGTCTGAACCTTTATTATGCGTGGAGGTGATTTGGGGAAATTCCCCCTTTAGTTCATAAAGAATAGCATAATCTCCAACTGTGCAAATATAGAGTACAAGAGTAAAGTAATATACAATATAAAGAGTATGGAGGTAACTGTGACGTCATCTGGATAACTTGCCACCAATACAGTGCTATAATTATTATGGTTCTAATCATGTTGAGTCCTAGAGTGTAGACTGAGTAGACAGAGGAGTGTCTTGTGAGACTGAAACTTCAGCTGATGTAACAGGATGTGACATCAAACGGACACCATCACTCAAAATTTCTACCTGAAAGGGAAAAAAAAGAACTTAAAAAAATCTTCCAAAACAGTAATCTCCTGTGGTAATAGACAGCATGCCAGAGATGCTGTCTACAGATTATAACTTGTATTCAACCCTTAATATTAATCATTTTGCTTCAGCTAACTGTTCTGACATGCAGCATATTGTTTGTGCCAGACTGCCACCTGTTGACTAATGCTGTCCTTTTCATGTACAGAATGTTTTTATACCATTTTATACAGTACTCTCCAACCTTTGACATACTGTGTTGACTCTCTGAATACCTACTTTCAGGAGCACTTTTATGAGCTTCAAATTTATTTATATCAGCATCTCTAAAGTCTGGATCTCCATAAGCAGGAGTGATCATTACGAGTCTTGTGCAGGTTCTTGTCTTGTAGGCTTACAATATCACTCTGCTGTCTCTTGCACAGTTTGGCTACAAAGTTGCCCGCTTTCAGAGTCCTTTATTTTTTTTCTCTTTCTCTCATTCTGAATTCTATATGCACACAACGCAAAGAACACAAATAGGCCCTATGTGTTTTTTCCTTACTAAAGGTATTTCAGTGCTTGATTCCATAACCTATAATACACTCAGTGTGACAAATGTACATGTGTTTTGCACTTGAATAAGTGCACTAAATAATCTCCACTATGGTTTTGAACACTATAACACTATGGCTGACACTCAAAATAGCGCACTATATAAGGGTAAATCGGGCAGTTTTGGACATGGCTGCATTGCTCAGAGATGTAACAGTTTATTATGCTTAAATATATAAGGTATATTATATAATACAAAATAATTTGCTATGAAATCATTTTTCACAACACCTGGATTCTAAATATTTCTTTAGGGATATTATGGAATTTTGGAATTGGTGAATACAACTTAGAATTTGTCAGAAGAAGGAGAACAGTTTTGGTCATAATTAAATAAAATGCTAATTCAAAAAGTCTGCCTTGTGTAGTTTTAACTGTAAGCACGGGGGTCAGCATTTCTCAAGAAAAAATTTAACACTTTTATATTCTGCATTCAAAACACAAGACAACAGAAATCATTTCAGTTCAATGATTCTGCTTTATTATAATATTATCCTCACTGAATCTACAGTTTGGAGTCAGCATGAATGGCAATGAATGGATCCTCGTCTGTGTTGCTGATGCTGAAGGTGGCACGTCCATCAGCATCCACTGACACCTCTCTCCCTGTGCAACTGCCCCCACTTTTATCTCCAGAGATGACGTCACAGTATGTACCCTTGGGCAGGCCAGTGTTCAGCGTCACATTCAGTGCCCTGGGACATTAGTCAAATCCAGTTAATGAGTGGTTGTGGCTAATTTGCATTATAACATGTTCATTATTCATGGATTAGAGTTGCAAGTTTCTCACCAATCATCATTGTTGATGACAATGAATCCTTTGTTTCCGCGGCTGAAGGCGATCTGATTCGATCGACCGAAGGCGATCAATGGCCAGCCTCTTTCCAACTGGTGGAAAGAGGCTGGCCATTGACAACATTACGGAAAGTCACCATATTCCTGTGGCGAGGAATACAGTATTAAGAGAATTGCTTTTTAAGACCAAATTCGGAAGGACTAAAACACACACCTACCTGATTTGACGGCATCTGTGCTCACATACCCAGTTGTCCCCACAGGTGGAGTCTGGGTTGATGGGATAGCTTAGTGGATCCATCAGAAAAGCTTGGAGGGCCCATCCAGTCATTCTGATCCTGTGTCATGTGTCAATGTGTAATGAAAGAAATTGGATAATCTCATGAGGGGTTCAAAATCCTGTTTATCAGTGTAGTGATAGCTAAAATGCATGTTTAAATACTAAAAGTTTTTAAATTAACAGATTTGGAGAGCACTATTACCTTTCAGTTCACAATTGTACGATCCCAGCGGTAGCTAGACATGACTCTGGTCACACCGTAAGGATGAGCCAACATGAGTCCTGTAGCGATCTTATAAAGCCTGCAAAATGCAATGTAAAATTTCTTGGAGAAAAGCAACAGACAGTTCAATCAGTAAACAGTCAAATTTAGTTTTTACAAGATGATGCCCTAACAATTTAACTAGAGTCCCAGAATGTCAGAACAGAAGCTCCACCAGCGCCGTGGCCTCTCTGATTATCATGATTGTCCACAAACACCAAGCCTCTATCAGAAGGCATGAAACCCCAGTCCTCTTCCCAGTTCCTAAAACAAAACACTTCTGATAACTCTTGGAAACTTTGCTGAGTATGATTATAAGAACAAGTGACATGTTGATGATATCACTATACAGTATATGATCTACTCATTACATATTACTACATACTTCAGATAGCTTAGCTTCTCTCCATTCCATTTACGAACCACTGTGCCCAATTTCGCACTGTGTTTGAATTCCGTCACTCTTGCAAGCCCATAGTACTCACTGGCTTTAATGGGCTCCCCACTCAAGTCAATAATCTATAAAAAGTTGTGTTAATGCTTTATTAACCAAATTTAAGTGAATGCTAAGTCTCCTTATTCAGAAGTTGATAACATAGAAAAGGGATGGTGAGACCTCTTGATAAATGAAGGGCTTGGTGCCAGATGGAAACCATTTGGTATTGAGGGTCTTGAGTCTGCCGTAGACGTTTGTAAGGTCACCAGGCCACATGTGCTTACAAGCATCTACTCTGAATCCAGCCACACCCAGGTCGATCAGTTTGTTCAGATATTCGGCCAGTTTTCCTCGAACATAGTCTTTCTCCAGCGCCAAATCCAGGAGATCTTCCAAGCAACAATCCCTGACCTGTCCAAGATAATGACAATGAAATTTTCCGTAGGAAAACATAAACAGTTTTTGGTGTAATTTATGTACTGTTTATATTGTTGGATAAGAACCCAGAAAATAAACCTGGTAAATATCGTGGTAGTTTTCAATATGCCCACTGCCAGTTTTACATTTGCCATCATTGAAGTCCAAATATGAGTAGGGAACAGAAGAGAAACTTTGATCCACAGCTGGAAGGAGTGCCCTTTCCATGAATTGATTTGCACATGTGATTGATGACAACATCAACATAAATGTTCACCTCAAAACATGGAAAGACAATGTGTCTTCTGATGTGCTTCCAAAGAGTGCCCAGTTTTCCCTCCATTCTATGACAACGGTCGCATTTCTCAAGCAGATCGATTGTCTCTCTCACATCAAGATGTGACCAATCAAACTACTTGCTGAATCCTTCTGAATCAACAGGGTTAAACGGCGTGTGGTACTTTGAAGCCGACCTCCCACAGGCAGAAGAACTTTTTGTGGAATGGAAAGGTTCCAGGGATTTTAAATGTTATTTGTGGAACCTTTCTTAAGGTTATTCATTAAGAGTGTACACTTGTGAAAGCAATGCAATGTCTGAAGGTATTGTACCATGTGTTTCGTGTCTTTAGGGATCAAAGGGTGGAACAAAACAGGAAAACAAGAAGACTTTTTGAGTTCAACTGCCCACAGTTCCACCAATTGCATGTGGTTTCTGAAGCAGCAGAAACCACGTGCTAGAACTTTCAACAGATTTTTATTTTTGAGTTTTTACGACTTTAAGAGCTAAAACCTGTACCCAGGTAGCCAGCGCAATCGGGCCAATTGCAGCTGAGTGTCGGTATTGAGGGTCTTGAGTCTGCCGTAGACGTTTGTAAGGTCACCAGGCCACATGTGCTTACAAGCATCTACTCTGAATCCAGCCACACCCAGGTCGATCAGTTTGTTCAGATATTCGGCCAGTTTTCCTCGAACATAGTCTTTCTCCAGCGCCAAATCCAGGAGATCTTCCAAGCAACAATCCCTGACCTGTCCAAGATAATGACAATGAAATTTTCCGTAGGAAAACATAAACAGTTTTTGGTGTAATTTATGTACTGTTTATATTGTTGGATAAGAACCCAGAAAATAAACCTGGTAAATATCGTGGTAGTTTTCAATATGCCCACTGCCAGTTTTACATTTGCCATCATTGAAGTCCAAATATGAGTAGGGAACAGAAGAGAAACTTTGATCCACAGCTGGAAGGAGTGCCCTTTCCATGAATTGATTTGCACATGTGATTGATGACAACATCAACATAAATGTTCACCTCAAAACATGGAAAGACAATGTGTCTTCTGATGTGCTTCCAAAGAGTGCCCAGTTTTCCCTCCATTCTATGACAACGGTCGCATTTCTCAAGCAGATCGATTGTCTCTCTCACATCAAGATGTGACCAATCAAACTACTTGCTGAATCCTTCTGAATCAACAGGGTTAAACGGCGTGTGGTACTTTGAAGCCGACCTCCCACAGGCAGAAGAACTTTTTGTGGAATGGAAAGGTTCCAGGGATTTTAAATGTTATTTGTGGAACCTTTCTTAAGGTTATTCATTAAGAGTGTACACTTGTGAAAGCAATGCAATGTCTGAAGGTATTGTACCATGTGTTTCGTGTCTTTAGGGATCAAAGGGTGGAACAAAACAGGAAAACAAGAAGACTTTTTGAGTTCAACTGCCCACAGTTCCACCAATTGCATGTGGTTTCTGAAGCAGCAGAAACCACGTGCTAGAACTTTCAACAGATTTTTATTTTTGAGTTTTTACGACTTTAAGAGCTAAAACCTGTACCCAGGTAGCCAGCGCAATCGGGCCAATTGCAGCTGAGTGTCGGCTCACTCGGCTGTGTTCTGGCAGCGGAGCCAGCTCTGGCCCAGTAATGGTTGCCAGATTTGGCTAGGCTTTGGATGTGCGGATTTGCATTGAGACACGGCACATTTAGCCACATTCGGCCCGATTACGGACAATAAGAGCTGGTCTGATTTTGGCTGAGATATGGGAATGCAGACTCGGACCAGTTTAGGTTGAGTGCTAGGGGTGGGTCTCCGTTTACAATGTGGTAAATAGTATGTAGCAGTGACACTTAAACTTAAACATAATATCTTGCACCTGCCCATGCTATATCTTAATGAATTTTTTTATTTTAATTCCTATTTAAAAAATGTTTTTCCTTTTATCCAACATTCTCTTTTTTCTTTAACTACATTTGGAAATTAATGATTTAATTCATATAATGAAACAAGCTTAAAGTGGTTAAGGGAACTTCATCATTATTTTTGCTATATGAGTTTCAAGACATGCACACTAGCTTTGACATCTTATGACAAAACCTAATGGGATTTTTGTGCTGCTAATTGCCAGAAGACCAGAAGAACTTGCTACCCTGGTGAGTAAATATTTGATAATCAAGCATGTAATATCATTTTAATAAACTGTTCTACACATATAATATCAAAATAATGTTTATTTATAATGAAGCTGTAATTGTGAGTTCGCTGATATAGTGCTAGAGTTTAGCTCCAACCATAATCAAGCACACCTGATCCAGCTAATCAAGGTGTTCAGGATTAATAGAAACTTCCAAGCAGGTGTGAGTTGGAGCTGGTTGGAGCTACACTGTGCAGAGCTGCGGCCCTCCAGGAATTGAGTTTGACACCACTCGTCTAAGGGGCTGTTTACACCTGGTCACTTCATGCGTTTTGTCTGATCGGATAGCTATCCGATCGTGAAAAGGCCTGGT
>NW_015537946.1:33154-45846 GCF_001515605.1 Sinocyclocheilus anshuiensis | reverse complement strand
GAGCCAGCTCTGGCCCAGTAATGGTTGCCAGATTTGGCTAGGCTTTGGATGTGCGGATCTGGCCCGATTTGCACTGAGACACGGCACATTTAGCCACATTCGGCCCGATTACGGACAATAAGAGCTGGTCTGATTTTGGCTGAGATATGGGAATGCAGACTCGGACCAGTTTAGGTTGAGTGCTAGGGGTGGGTCTCCGTTTACAATGTGGTAAATAGTATGTAGCAGTGACACTTAAACTTAAACATAATATATTTTACCTGCCCATGTTATTTCTTAGTGTATTTTTTCATTGTAATTCCTATTCATATTTTTTTCCTTTTATCCAACATTCTCTTTTTTCTTTAACTACATTTGGAAATTAATGATTTAATTCATATAATGAAACAAGCTTAAAGTGGTTAAGGGAACTTTAACATTATTTTTGCTATATGAGTTTCAAGACATGCACACTAGCTTTGACATCTTATGACAAAACCTAATGGGATTTTTGTGCTGCTAATTGCCAGAAGACCAGAAGAACTTGCTACCCTGGTGAGTAAATATTTGATAATCAAGCATGTAATATCATTTTAATAAACTGTTCTACACATATAATATCAAAATAATGTTTATTTATAATGAAGCTGTAATTGTGAGTTCGCTGATATAGTGCTAGAGTTTAGCTCCAACCATAATCAAGCACACCTGATCCAGCTAATCAAGGTGTTCAGGATTAATAGAAACTTCCAAGCAGGTGTGAGTTGGAGCTGGTTGGAGCTACACTGTGCAGAGCTGCGGCCCTCCAGGAATTGAGTTTGACACCACTGGTCTATGGTATTGTGACTTTTCTTTTTTTTTTTTTTCAATCAGTGAAAAGAAATGAAAGTGCTGGCAGTGCATCAGAGAAGGAGCACATATGGATGTTATGGGGTAATTCATGGGGTCGGTGGGGATGCCATGAAAAGAAATGGTGTAAGGGCCAAACCCTTAATCTTTGTAAAGGTGACATATTTAGTTGACATGCATAAGTACATGTAGACTTAACAAGGACACTGTAAAATATGTATTTTATTTTAGTTGGCAGTAGATGCCATCTTAAGGATTTTAAGGTAACAATGTCATTTTGTGGAAAAACAAATTATTCAAAACTCTGGTTTTATATCAAAACTGGAAGGAGTCTTTAATACACATATTTTAGAAGTTGTAATTCTGTATGAGTAAGTGTAAGTATATATATATATATATATTATTTTTTTTTTTGGCGAACAACACTAGTACTGGCTAGGTGTTGTCATGATTGTGACCCAGTGTCAGCTCAGTTTCAGTACCCTGTGCCGGCTAAGTGTACCATTTTGATTGGCGTGATTGTGGACCAATGCCAGTGGTGTCGGCTCAGTTTCAGTACCCAGACTCGGGCTAGTACTGGTTAAGTGTTTCATTTCTCGTCGGTGTGATTGTGGCCCAATGCCGATGGTGTTGGCTCAGTTTTAGTACCCAGACTCGGGCCAGTACCGGCTAAGTGTTTCAATTCTTGTCGGCGTGATTGTGGCCCAATGCCGACAGTTTTGGCAGCCGGACTCGGGCCAGTGTATTTGGGCTACCACTTGCTTAGGTTTCCTTCTGTACAGTGTCATTATATACACTACACACAGCACACACACCAGAAAATACAATGTTGGCAAAAGTTTTGGGATGTCTGCCTTTACATGCTCATGAACTTTAATGTTTAGGACTTTACATTCTTAATCTGTAGGGTTTAATATGGAGTTGAACCACCCTTTGCAGCTATAACAGCTTCAATTCTTCTGGGAATGCTTTCCACAAGGTTTAGGAGTGTGTTTATGGGAATTTTTGACCATTCTTCTAGAAGCGCATTTGTGAGGTCAGGCACTGATGTTGGACAAGAAGGCCTGGCTCGCAGTCTCTGCTCCAATTCATCCCAAAATTGTTCTATCAGGTTGAGGTCAGGCCAGTCAATTTCCTCCACACCAAACTCGCTCATCCATGTCTTTATGGACCTTGCTTTGTGCACTGGTGCGCAGTCATGTTGGAACAGGAAGAGGCCATCCCAAACTGTTCCCACAAAGTTGGGAGAATAAAATTGTCTAAAATGTCTTGGTATGCTGAAGCATTAAGAGTTCCTTTCACTGGAACAAAGGGGCCAAGCCCAATCCCTGAAAAACAACCCCACACCATAATCCACCCTCCATCAAACTTTACACTTGGCACAATGCAGTCAGGCAAGTACCGTTCTCCTGGCAACCACCAAACCCTGACTCGTTTATCGGATTGCCAGACAGAGAAGCATGATTTGTCACTCCAGAGAACACGTCTCCACTGCTCTAGAGTCCAGTGGCAGAGTGCTTTACACCATTTTATCCGACACTTTGCATTGCACTTGGTGATGTAAGGCTTGGATGCAGCTGCTCGGCCATGGAAACCCATTCCATGAAGATCTATGCACTGTTCTTGATCTAATCTGAAGGCCACACAAAGTTTAGAGGTCTGTAGCTATTGACTCTGCAGAACGTTGGTGACTTCTGCGCACTGTGCGCCTCAGCATGCGCCGACCCCGCTCTGTAATTTTACGTGGCCTGTTGCTGTTGTTCCCAATTGCTTCCACTTTGCTATAATGCCACTAACAGTTGACCGTGGAATATTTAGTAGTGAGGAAATTTCACGAATGGACTTATTGGACAGGTGGCAACCTATCACGGTACCACGCTTGAATTCACTGAGCTCCTGAGAGCGACCCATTCTTTCACAGATGTTTGTAAAAGCAGTCTGGATGCTTAGGTGCTTGATTTTTTTGATTGGAACACCTGAATTCAATGATTTGGAGGGGTGTCTCAATACTTTTGGCAATATAGTGTATGTATTCCAGAAATATATTCATGTCAGTTCTCAGAGATTGCCACACATGTGAACTGTTGGCCAATATTCTGGCATGCAATGTCTGATAGCACAAAAAGACAATAACTGGTGGACATTAAATAATTTATTTCCCTTTCTTGATAATACATGCTTTCATATAAATTGGAGGAAATGACCTGTACATCTATGTACAATCAATTTTATTACCACCTGAAAGAAAACGTACAATAAATATTAATGCATTATTTAAATAAGCAAAGGAAGTTTTTGAACTGTAAAGCTAAAATTAGCTGTTATTTATCAATTTCCCAATATATCAAACTAACATTTACTCACACAACAGCAATGATGTCATGAAGACAAAAAGAACACAATTTTCTGTCAGACTAAGACATTTGTGAAGAACAGAGAATTAATGCTTGTCTATTAGACAGCTAACAACATGGAAAACTATATAGAGAACATGTCTATCTAAAGAAAGATGTACCATTTGTAAGACTTCTTTTGAAATGCAGATGCTTAGGGAATGTCACTCAAGCAGATGCTGTCAGATAGCTTAACAGAATTGAAAACAAAAAAGATAAAAGGTGTAATTTTCTGGGATCACTTAAGTACAAAGAACAAAGTGCAAGTGGCAATAATAACCACAAAACATTCCACATGTTTGAAGCCTAGTTTCTAATACATTATCTGGGAAGAGAAACACTACACACCATTGTGCTGCTTAAGCCAAAGAAATCGATTCGGTGCAACTAAGAGTCACTGTCTCCCATTTAAACAGCTAATAGTGTGGTAAGCTAAGAGATGATTATCGTAGTAGAAATTTAAAAAAATGATGCTACCAGATGACTCCTTTTTGTCCTTTTGAAAGTGTTTACAGTATTTAACAAGTTTAGATTTTGAAACTCTCAAAAACTTTGTCACCATAAATTCTAAAAGAATAAAGAAAATGGAACCTATTTTAAGATTTTATTTTATATTTTTTGCACTGACCGTTTCATAAAATTAAGCAATTCTTTAATTCTCAATTCTTAGTAGCCAACTGAAAAAAAATCACTTATTAGTGTATGTAGAAAAAAGACTATATGTAATATTAAATTAATAAAGCATAGTTGTCAAAGGTACAGCTCACCCCCGAAAAATGAAAATCATAATTTACTCATCCTCATGTTCCGAAACTGAGTTTGTTGAAGATAAAAGAAGATATCTTGAAGAATGTTGGTAACCAAACAGTTGCTAGTAGCCATTGACTTCAATAGTACAGTGAAAAAAAAATACTATGAAAGTCAATGGCTACCAGCAACTGTTTGGTTACCAACATTCTTTAAAATATCTTTGTGTTCAACAGAAGAAAAAAACGCATACAGGTTTGGAACAACATGAAGGTGAGTAAATGATGACAACATTTTATTTTCTTGGGTGAACTACCCCTTTAAGTACACATCATACAAACAGAATGAGCTTTTTTTTTCTTAAATTACTGCATTAAGAATGTGTGTGAGGGGTATTAAAACAACAAAAAATGTATGATCCTTAAATAGGTTTCATTGTCTTTATGCACAATGTAATTTTTTTTCCCTAGTGATTTTGGGGTGAAATATGACCCCGACTTTTCGTTGTGAGATTCTCCCTTGCATCCAACATAAGACGTCATGACGTAACCAGCACAAGTCACATCATTTTGAATTACAAGAGTTCAGTTGTGATGGACATGTTTAAAACTGAATAATGTGAAAAACCAATGGTGCAGTAATCATGTTTCCCACAAGACACTACACCATCTCATTCCTAAAACAGATGATCATATGATATTATTAAACTATGACATGAAGGCACTACAAGGACATTTGATAGTGGAGTGAGAAGAAACCCATCTAGTTAAATGTACTCCAGCAGGAGCTGTGCGTCTCCAGTTTTGCGGCTTTGAGATACAAGTCTCGATGACTCCAGTTACAGTAAACGTCACGCACAAGTGCTGCTGAGAAAAAAGCTCCAGTCTTCCTCTGATACTTCATTTGGGGATTAGACTTCTGCTACCACAGCCTTTAATTGTCTGCCACCGAGACACCAAGACTGATTTAAACAAAAGCATAAATGGCAAAATGGTCTCAAATGGTCTTGACGAGCATTAACACACTAATAAAATAAAGCCAGCACACATATTGTAGGCGGATAGGCCAGAACGAATATCGATTTTGATGTAATGCAGGCCACCAGAGTAAATTTCATAGAACATAGCTCACTCTTCCCCCAAGCGCCATTTCTGGGACTCTTCTTGACGTGCATCTGGGTGAATCTGGTTCCTCATGCCGCCCAGCACATTGGATGTTGCTTCTGTGGCAACGATAAGAGGTTTAACGACAGCTGGAGGAAGTTGTCGCAGAACTCCGCCCACAGCACCTGTCATGCCCCTCTGCTCATGCTCACGTGTCGCAGTGTCATAAATGGTCAGGGCTGTGTCAGTAATGCCCTACAAACACACAATGCATTAAAACTATTTATAACAGTATACACCACATGTCAGTCACTCTTAAAGGGACAGTTCATCCAAAAAATTACAGTCTGCTTTCATTTACTTGCCCTCATGTTGTTCCAAACCCATAAGAATCTTTAAACCACAAATTAACACATTTTTAACAAAACTTGAGATATTTCTGTCTCTCTATTGAAAGTCAATTCCACCAAAATGTTGATGCTTAAAGTTCATGAAGTCATCGTAAAAGTAATCCATTGGAATCAAGCAGTTTAATCCAACTTTTCAGAAGAGACATGATTGCTTTATATGATGACCAGATTTAATTTAGGCTACCATTGACATATACTTATTGGTTCTCGCACATCAATCAAGCATGTTTGAGTTTTTGTTTACCATATTTGATGTGCTCTATGTATGTGCATTGATCTATGTTTATATGCGAATAAAAGCACAAAATTCAACCTGTTCAACATATAACGCGATCAAACTGTTCGGATTACATGGATTACTTTTACAATGTCTTTGAAGCTTGAAAGTTGTGGTTGAATGAACATTCAATGGAGGGAGAGAAATCTCTCAGGTTTCACTAAGGCCCCGTCCACACCAAGTTTAGCTTTATACACATAAATGTTGTATCGTATAGGCATTTCGTCCACACGGATCCGGCATTTTGGGAGAGTGAAACCGATATTTTTTGAAACCGGGTCCCAGAGTGGATAAATCTGAAAACGCCACCCTTGCGTTTTCGTGTGGACAGCGAATCCGTATATTTTCTGAAACGATGACGTCATCAGCCCACGTCTCGCCCCTAGTCAGACACCGCTACGTCACGTAACAACAACAAAAACATGAACAAACACTGAACGGTTGTCTTTTTATTAACTAACATTAACACAGATTAATAAATGTATTGTTCCATGTTCGTTTGTATACCGCGGGCAAGGTTTATGCGCATAGTCCAAGTCTTCTCCGTTTTTAGTGTATCTCTGTGGCAGAATTGCAGCGCCACATGCTGGTCTGGCATGTATACTACAGCATTCTGTGTCAGTTTCGTGGTTTCGTGTGGACGCAGATATTTCTTGAGACGATGGGCAAAAAATATTGGATAGGGAAAGCTCTGGCTTCGTGTGGACGTAGCCTAAAAGTACCTTCATTTGTGTTTCGAAGACATGAGGGTGAGTAAATGACAGTTTTCAATTTTGGGTGAACTACCAACTTGAACTGGCATTCACATCCCATTTTATTTCTTTAATGTGAAGCATTTCAGAGTGGTATTATTGAAAATGCTGATGGATTCTGCAATTGGGAACATGCTTTAAGAAAGTAAATCAGGTTTGATTTCATGTTAACTTGCTAGGATTAAATGTACAGGGCCCATATATATATATATATATATATATATATATTTATTATGTCTACGACACAACGTGCTCATACCTCTTTTACTACGCTGTATGCCTTGGCCACCCCCTCTCTCAGGTCCACTGGCTGATGGGCCAGACAGTAATGTGAGTACCGTTTTATCTTTTTGCATTCTTTCTCATCTGGCACTGGAGATACCATGTCATACGCCGTTTCAGCAGCAGCCTACACAAAGCACATAGAACAGATCAGAAATCATTTTCTCATATACGGATAAGTAGAGCAAATTCATTTTAATGTGATTGGTATGATTAATATGTCTCTGTTTGCCATTGTCATTACAAAATGCCTCTTTAGGAGACACATTTGCAAATATTTTTATCGACACAGAGAAATCACTTTACCTGTATGGTTCGCACCATCCGATTGGTGAGCTCCAGAGCTGCCATTGCGGTGGAGGTTCCGAAGGAGGCGGTGCCTCGCTGAAAGCCACGAACTATTCTTCCATCCTTACGGTACTGCTCAATGGGCAGCCAAACCAGATCCCTAAAACCCTGAACTGTAGCAGCAACAGGAGAAAAACACTGCTTAACACTGATCATGTAAATAAAGTCATCACCTCTCAGAGACATCAATATCAATATTTGGTCAACAGCACTTTACAAAAGAACTACTTTTTATTCAGTTGTGGGTGAAACAACGTGTGTAAGAATGTGTTGTGCTAACCTAGCTGCACCAGGGAATGAATGGGCCCCACGCCTCCCAAAAGCCCTGGCAACTGGTTCTTCTTTATGTCATTCAGCCATTCATTAATGGCATATGAAAAGAGCTTGTCAACACCCAGTAATCTGGAAAAAAATAAACACATAAATAATCTGACTCAAATTTGTGAGGTGAGCATAATACATTTTTTTGAAATGTTATATATTCTTACCCTTGTCTGTAGCACAGGCGCCGTAATTTAAGCTCCGAGCAATTCAGTTGTGTGAGTCCAATAACAATACCAGCAAATGTGCCCTGAGGAATAAGACAAACATTATATCCACTTATTATATCATGATGATTTTATTGAGCATTTACTAAGAGCAAATTAAATCTACAAGCTTGTTTTGTAGCAAAATGTTACTTCACCCTTTTATTTAGATTAAAACACAATTTATTACAACAAACAGTACAGTTCAGTTTTCAGAGCCAAGAGAAAAAACAGTGGTTTACTGACTCAGTTCTTGATTCATACAGTATGTTCATTTTGCATATTGTCAATAAAGAAGACACAATAAACAGTTTTTGCTGACTAATCACTGCTGATATATTGCTTCACTGTGCTTGTTACATAATTCACAAATTCAACATACATAAAAACACTTGGGCCAAAAGTATTTTATATCAGATTAATTTAATAAGGAATTAATTCTAAATTAAATATGACGTTTACCAAAAACATAAGAGAATTTTTTGACATTTGGATTCTTTGGATAGCTCACCTGCTCCATGGCCATGTGTTTTCCATGGTAGTCTAATCGAATTGGCACCTCTGAAGTGAATCTGAACTCTCTGGAAAATGACATGTGTAAAATAAGTTCTGGTTTACAGTTACTAATGAACTTATACCTAAAGAATTTGAAATGTTAAAATGTAGATTGCTGTAGATCAGGGGTGTCCGATCCTGCTTCTGGAGGCCCAACTTCCAGGATAGTTTAGTTGTAGCCCAAATTAAACCCACAAGGTCACCAGGATCACTAAAAACTTCCAGGCAGGTGTTTTGGAGCTAAACTCTAGAGGAAAGAGGCCCTCCAGGAGCACTACTGGACACCTCTGTTGTAGATGGTTAAGAATACTCTCACTTCCTCTCACACACCTGAAGAATATGGGCTGGTCGGTGAAAGATGTGGAGGCAGTGTCTGTCTCGGCAATGCTGTCTTGGCTGCAGGTGTGGACGAGGCTTGGACTGGCACGGCTTTGTGTTGGCACTGAGATGATGGGCGCAGGGTCTTGACCCACTGCACCGTTGTACTTGGAAAAATTGCACGAAATCTCAGGGACAGGAGGCTTTTTCACTGACACATAGAACGCTACAACACAGATCAATAAATAGTTAAGCAGATGAAACAATTGCTTGCAGCAAATAATATCTGTTGCAAGATCTAGTGAGCAGCCTTGCCGTCTACTGCCTACATGTGAGCATCAAAAAAACAGCGCTCCTCGTCAGAAGTGCATAGGAAACTCAACTTGGCCAACTCGACCACTGATTTCAATAGAGATTTATGTAAGCATATGCTATGCTAACAGCATGATAATATAAAAAAAAAATAAGCACAAAAGTGTTGGGTAAAATATAACATTTTTAATTCCGTTGGTTTATTTATCTAAGCTTTTCAGTATTTAATTAAGTATACTGACAGTCAACTTTTCTTGAAATCGTTTAGTTTTCTATAGGTGCATTCTTGCCATGTCAGAATTAAAACTAGTAATTACAAATTGTAAACTTTTAATTTTTTGACCACCTAACACCACCAACCTGCCTCAAGGTCATGCAGAAACACTCAAAATTGCAGCAGTTTCAAGAGTAAAATATAGTTATCTTGTAATATTTTTGTTTAATAATTCCTATAATTGAGTATTATTAATCTTTAAAAATGCAAGAATAAACTGAAAAAAAAATACAATAGAGTTTAATGTAGGTAACACAGCTGAATAAATATCTAACATCCCGCTAAACAACTACAAGTTTATTAATAAGGGATTTGCATAACTATATTTGTTACTTATTGTATTGTAGTTTTGTGTATTGATTACTGCCACTGAAACTTATAAATTCAAGTCCACAGACATGAACACGGCTATTAGTAGTAGTAATTCTGGTAATTACGACATGAGGGGAATGCAGCATATTTCCTTTTGGAACAGTCTTTGTGTCAAGAGTGCTTCTCCTCAATGTTGTCTAGGTAGGCAGCTCACTCACAGAGTTTGAAACAATGTTTTTTAAGGTTCTCAGAGTATTTTGCATATTGATTATTACCTTCCTGCTCTGGTGGGGAAAAGAGCTCAACCTCTGCTGCCAGACTGGTGAAGAAGTCCTTCAGGAAGAACAATGCATCCTGTACACAAGATGAAAATGAGGGGCTCCTGACATTTAGTCATCAGTTTGAACTATGCTTTTAAAAATATGATTCAAGGTGAGCTGTTGAACGGTTTTGTTCTGTACCTGATCAATGTTTAGCCGGAGCGGCATTAGTGACACACGTAGACAGCACTCCTGAGGTGCCTGTCCAGTTTCTGGACACATGTGCAGGGCTCTGACAGTCAACTGATACACACAGACAACAAATGCCCATTTCAGACAGCATCATTTGATACTTTAGAAACCATACACACCACCTGTAGATTATGTACATCATTATCTGTCTGTGTGTATTTGATCATACCATGTTGGAGTGAGCTTTCCTGGGCATCTCTTTACTGGAGTATAGATAGAGGAACTTGTTCATCATGGAAGAGGCCAGCCTGTCTCGTATCTCCAGATCCTGCACTGAGAACACCTGTCTGGACACCGGCTGCTCCTTCAAAACGCCTGCCTCTGGAGCCTTCTGAGGATACACCTCATGCTGGAACCGCACCTAATATAAAACATGAAGGATCGTAGAGTATTTGAGTTTACTGAATTACTGAAAACAAAAGAGTCAGTGTTGTTATCACTCAAATCAAAAAGCATGCAAACAAAGAAACAAACAAACCCCTAAAACCATTAAAACCTTTCTGCGCCTATAAGGACGTTTTTAAGGCCTTATTTTGCGGAAAGGTGAATTAAAACCTGCAGAAACCCTGCTAAAAGTGAAATAAAAATACATTTAAATGAGGAAACTAATAACTAAACTCAAAGATGACAAGCACATAAAATAACAAAAAAATTACTAAAAACTAAAACTGAACATATAAAAAAAACTAATTAGAAATATTAGTGAAAACTTTAACAGTAGTGTATAAATGATACTAAAATAACACTGCACCAAGTTAATATATTGTGTATGCAGGCTGATGATTAAAATTATGTTTAAAATGTTTCTCTGACCTTACTGAGTTGAATCTCCATCAGGACATCAGGGTTTCTGCCCCATCCTCCTCCAGCACGGGAGCCTCTTCTCACCTGTTTTACAGGAGTCTGTGATGGAGAGCTGTGAGGAGTGCACCTACACACACAAACACGTTCTCTTAATACACACTTATAACATGCAGTTTTTATAAGAAGCATGATTTTGAATCAGGAGTGGCCCAACTCCAAATATGCACCCTCGACTGCGAGCTGGGGATGAGGACAATGCGCCTCCACAGAAGTCTTTTCCTCCATAGAGGTGCCACACTACAGAGATCTCTTTGATCAGGTATCTGATTTCCGGCACAGGGAAGTGAAGCGGACCCCTATTAGAGCTGCTGCCCTCCAGAGGGACACTGAAATGTTCTTCCCTCACAAGGATGGGTTCAGAGATCAGCTTCTTTACCACAGGCTCCTCATCCTTTTCCTAACAGACAAAACACTTTCATCAAGTGCTGCATACACTAATTAAGATTTTTATTTTGAGGAACAGAAATTCAGTCAGTTCCTCACACAAAGGTATTGTAAAGCTTCAAAAGAATTAGAGCAGCGCATCTGTAATGCTTTTATTTGTGTAAAAGGTTCACTGCCTGTGAAGAGCTCACCGGTACTCTGGAGCCCGGCGTGTCCAGGATGCAGAAGTCATCAGTGTCGTGGAGCAAAGAGGGGGCAGGAGGAGAGATGAGTGGGGAGTGCAGGGTTGGGTAAGTGGGGTTTGGTTCCTGCCCCAGGTTTCCGCTCTCATCAGGGAAAAGGAAGAGATCAGATCGGGGCGGCTCATGATCATGTGAATGGTCTTCGTTGACACCTATACAAAAGACAGGCAGATTCAAACGTGAGAAGTGTTATTTTAGTATTATTTTTATACTATTATAGTATTTATTAATATTTTCAATTAGCTTTTGTTTTTATATTTTCATTTTAGTTTTTGTAATTTTGTTATGTGCTTTTGTCATTTTCTAAATTACTTTAAATAATTATTTTTTTAAATTCTATTTAGCTTTAGTTTATTTTTATTTCAGTTTAATTCATTTAAGTACTTCAACTTATGTTTTAACTACTTATCATTTAAGTTTATGTATCATTTATCTATTATTTTATTTCAGCTTTATTTTAATTAACAAAAACAATTTTTATTAATAGGTTTTGTTTTAGGGTGTGTTCACACTTGTAGTTCAGTTCGTTTGGTTCATTTGGTCCGGACCAAAAAGGAAAATGATACATTTGGTCCTGGTTCGCTTAACGTTCACATTGGCATATTAGACAGCGAACCTAAAGACAGCGAACCTAAAGGCATATGTATGATATCAAAGCACCCATTAACCGATCGGTCTGCTCAGCGCCGCTTTAAGTCGAACACACCTAATGCCGTCTGCTGGACTAAGCGCACTCAGCCTCATTCTTGCGTGTACATATAATTTCATTTTCACCACCTGCAAACTCACAAGGAGCTCATAAAAGGCACTTTACTTCATTGTTGCGCCACGTTTGCCCTCTGTTCATTTTGTTTTGGTTACACCGCGTCGTCAAATCATGTCGCACAGCATCGCATCTTGTCGGCCTGTTGTTTCGGAACCTGGCGCGTTTACCCCCTTAGCTCGGTTCCTTTGGGCGTATGTGAACACGGCAATCGCGCCCGGATCCGCGCCAAAACAATCGGTCCGAGATCGCCTGAATGAGGTGGTCTCGGCTCGATTGAAAACGAACTCTGGAGCGGTTCGGTTGTAGTGAGAAAGCAATCCGATCTAACGGACCAACGAACCAGGCTATATCACAATGTATAATGGATAATTACGTAAGTTCCTGAAAAGCATTAGCTTTGTTGTTTTGCTACTTCAAAATGAACCTGTGAATGTCTGTGGGTGAGCACGTCTTCGCCATTCAAAATCAAAGCGCACTTTTTCATTT
>NW_015537946.1:32772-32994 GCF_001515605.1 Sinocyclocheilus anshuiensis | reverse complement strand
TATAATGCCGTCTTATTGCTCTTCTTCCTAGTATGTGCATTTTAAAAATGTTTTCCCGATGAATCCTGGGGCAAGTTCAAGCTCAAACCGGTGTGCACCGTTTTGCTACGGTTTCCAGTTTGAATGACATGTTTCCTGGAAACCGTGTGCAACGGGGTTTGAGATGCGTTTTCTCTTGTTTGGTGGGTGTGTCAAACATGTCAGCCCAATCAGCAGCAACAT
>NW_015537946.1:17790-32412 GCF_001515605.1 Sinocyclocheilus anshuiensis | reverse complement strand
AAACTTGGTCCACCTATGATATGACTGTTCTTTTCAGCTGATGTTACTCCCTTCCCTTCAACCACCTGGCTCCATTCTGCTATTTCATGGAAACCAGTTGATTTCTGATTCATAATTTTAAGCACTGGCATTAATTTTTTAATTACTAAACATCCTGTCTTACTCAGATTACATTAGTAAAATAGGATGACGCGTGTTAAATGTATGATTTTAAAACAAGCGCTAGACTGAAAAGTTTTGGAAAATAAATAAATAAAGTCTGACCGTTCTGTGGCAGCATATGACACTGCAGGCTGTCGGTCTCTTCCATAGCATCACTCATCAGATCCTGAAGAATCTGCTGCTCCGCTTCAGGAAGCAAAGGTGCCTGAGCTGGTGGGCGACTCACTGCTTCAGTCTGGCAAACATTAAACATCTTCATTATGACACCCAAAAACAATAGCTCAAATGTGCTAATAGCAACACAAGTATCAAAACATCCGTCAAGTTTGTCTGATAATAAATAATTTGATAGTTTGACTTTAAATATTAGGCATAATTGTCTCTCTCATTATCGACGTTATTAAGAAACTCACAGAAAAATATTTTTCAATTGAACTGACCTTCACCCTTTGCTTAGTGCTTCTGCGTTTAGCCTCCAGTCCAGAAGGGGGCAGTAGATCTCCATAGCTGGCTATGTACTGAATAAGGTTCATGAGAGCGGCACAGGAGTCTGAACAGGTGCGAATGTGAATAACATCACTGGAGCAACGCAGCTCAAACCTTGGCTCTGTCTAAAGAGATATAAATGGCACAAGATAAAGACAGAAAAAATTGGGGCATCCTGTGTCAGAGAGCAGACAACCTTCTTTCATACCATTTTGCCATCTGGTCCTGGTTTGACTGCTGTGATCCTCAATTCCAGAGTCCCCATATCAACCACCTGGACATAGTCTGAAGTCACAATAATAAGAAATGAAACCAGCATCCTTGGCTTACAGATTCTGAAACTGCACTGATGTGAAAGCCTCCTCACCTCGTGCCAGATTAACAGACACAGCATTGATCTTGTCAGACAGAAACAATGCAGCATCATCTAAAATTATTCTGTAAGGGAAGAAAGTATGAAAAATATGAGAAAAGCGACTAGAAAATGTTCAATTACAGAAACAAAAAATGTCTAGAACTGCTTTTACCTCAGACTGGAGGAAGAATGATCTAAAGACACACTGCTAGAGATGCTGAAGGTCTCCACGGTCAGCAGAGATCTCACAGGTAAATACAAAGGTCTAGAAAGAGAAAACTACTGCTTAGATCCAAACGGTCTTTCAAAAGAAAAGCACCATATATACATTCTGTGCATAAGAAAAGTTTTCAACGACATCTTTTTAGCGCTAGATAAGGGAGACTGTGTTATTTTAGTACTATTGGATCTTAGTGCGGCTTTCGACGTGATAGATCATGAAATTCTCATCTCTCGTCTTGAAAATCTGGTAGGCCTGAAAGGCATGGTCTTGAAATGGTTTCGATCTTTTCTAAGTGACAGATATTTCTCAGTTAATTATGGAGATTCAATCTCTAGGAAAAGATTGCTTCCATGGGGGGTCCCACAGGGATCTATTCTTTCTCCTACACTGTTTTCCTTATATCTGCTCCCCTTAGGTAGCATTTTTAGAAAGCATGGAGTATCATTCCACTGCTTTGCCGATGATACCCAACTCTACCTGCCACTAAAACACCCAACGAAATCTCTTGACACCCTTTTAGCGTGTTTAAACAATATTAAAAATTGGATGGCAACAATCAGCTTGTAACACTCCAAAGAGAAAGGAAAACTTGAAATCGCATCATATGACCCCTTTAATGCTAAATGAAGACAAGACTGAGGTTATTGTTTTTGGCCAGCCAAAAGATTCTGCTAAATCCCTTTTAGATTTAAGCCCATTGACACCATATTTTAAAACATCGGTTAGAGATTTAGGTTATCAGATTGATGATAATTTAAAAATGGAAAAGCAAATAAATTCTGTGGTAAGTGCTTGCTTTTATAATCTGCGCCATTTGGGCTAAAACCAAACACTTTTTGTCAAATGGCAACTTCGAAAGAGTTATTCATACATTTGTCCTATCACGTTTGGATTTTTGTAACTCGCTGTACAGGGGCATCTCTGCCGCATCCTTGGCTTGATTACAATCAAGAAATATGTTTCTATCTCCCCGGTACTTGCAAATTTGCGCTGGCTCCGTTTGTTTTAGAATTAAATATAAGATTTAAATTTTTGTATATAAATCATTAAACAACCAGGCACCTTTGTACCTCACAAACCTCTTGATACCTTATAACCCCCCTAGAGCCTTGCGCTCAGAAATCTATAAACTTCTGGTAGTGCCTAGGACAATTCGTCATCAAAAAGGTGATAGGGCTTTTGCAGTAATGGGGCTGAGATTGTGGAATGAGTTGCCGCTACATATCAGCTCTGCTAAATCTCTGTCAATGTTTAAGAAACTGCTGAAAGCTCACTTTGGGGTGGCAGCTTATGTGAGTTAAATTATATAGGAGATTATTTGTGATTGTTAGATTGGTCAACAAACTAACATCTAATAACTAAACCAAGTTGTATTTATTTTAAACAAAGACAGCACAAACACCTTTTACAGCTAAGTTCGTTACGTTTGTTACCTAAACAAAAACAAATATGTTGCTCAAAAATTAGACAAAAGAATTTGGACACATTTTGGTGACGTTAGTTCTGAGCTTCATTTCTTTGCAGATGCCACTTGAGTGAAATGCAATTAAATTTCATTGAATTCCATTGTAAGTCTCCAAACCATTTTTTGAGGCATTATTTATCTCTTTAAATACTGGATAGATGTATCGGTAAAGATTATGCTAGAATCTAACTAAATGTATCACCTGTAATCCAGTGAGCAGCTCCACAGATGCAGGTGGAGGGTGGACACAGATGATGGGGGTGTGTAGCCAAGCACCGGCTCATTTGACACATTTAAAAAGTTGACTATCTACAGGGGAAAGACAAACCGTAATGTTTAGCACAGGTTAATGAACTACAAGTCAGCTATGTTACTAACTGATTCAACAACTCTCATTTATCTTTACACCTTTTTGAGATGTCCACAAGCCCACCTTAAAAGTACATGTTAAAAGGCGCTCTTCTTTCATGTGGTTTGCATGAGGTTTTTATATATATTTTATTACCTGGTCATACCAGCCCAGACTTGAAGGCACCACTCTGTGCTCCAGCGTAACTCCCCTGATGCCAATGGCTGTGAGAAACTCCTGAAAGTACAGGAAGATGTGCAGCAGATCCAGTTACAAGTTTAATAACACAAACAGGATTTTTTATGTTTTTTTGATCAACGTTTCTTCAAAAAAAACACAGTAAAACAGTAAAAAGTTATTATGAAACATTATACCAAGTTATAATAACTCATAACATATAACACATTTAAAAATGTAATTTATTCCAACAATGGCAAATCTATATTATCAGCAGCCATGATTCCAGTCTTCAGTGTCACGTGATCCTTTAGAAATCATTTGTTATTATTAGCATTTTGAAAACAATTGTGCTTATTAATATTTTTTCAGGATTCTTTGATGAATACAAAGTTCAAAAGAACAGCATCAACTGAATGCATCCTAACTAAAAGTATGAATTTTATTATTTTATTTTTATCTTTATTCTTTAGTTTTAAACGGTATATTGTTTTGAACAGCATTTAACTATGGCAATTATTTGGTTTACCTTGACATTGCGCTCTGTGTTGTGGGAGGAAATTTTAACAGCGACAGACAGCATGCTATGGGGCTCCAAACTGAGCCCCTCAGAGGGAGATGTCCTTTCTGGGGTAGATTCAGATGCATACATCACAGGCTCCAGCCAATGAGGACGCGTCCTGCAGGGCAGATTAACATTCCATTCAGGGGCATCTCCATCCACCGTGCCTGAGGAATTAAATATACCATGATGTCATTAAACAAACACCAAAAAAAAAAAAAAGGATTAAAAAATATATATATACACAGAAATCTATGGTCAAACATCTATATATTTTAGTTTACACAATTAACAATAATATAACCAGGTATCTGCACAATCATATAAAATAATTGAAAAAATAAAAGGCTAAACAACAAAAACAAGTTTTTGTTTACCTTGGTGATAGAGGCAGGCCTGAGACGTGTGGAAGCAGACATAATGCTGGTCTTTGTAGCCTTCATGCTGCGTCACACCAAACAGCGTCCCGTTTTTTACCTCCATCCAAAATTCACCGTGTTTTTTTGGTAACACACTATTATCATCCTGCTGGAAGTATTGTCATTCATTACATAAGACTATGTAAGTTGCTTACACTACTTGGCTAGATAATGACTCGATATTGAAGCACTATCTTTGCAATACTGATGTAATACCTTTAGCTGTGTGTGCAGAGCCAGCAGGCCGTGGTTAACAGACAGGACGATGGAAAAGAGGCTCTGAGAGTTCTTAGGCTGCATCTTACTCCTCTTCTTTCTCCTGTTCCTATAGCCCAGTTCAGCAGGAGTGTAATACTGCAGGAATTCTTCCTCAGAACCACTCTCCTCCTCTTCACACACATAATGTGAAAAAATTCAGAACAAATGACTAACAGACAGCATGTCAGATGAAATGAATACCTGAAAACATCTTTCCAAAACAAAGTCCTGGCATTATTATCAAAAAGTATGTTCATGCATGTTCATTCTAGGCTGATGTTAAATATTCAAGTGAGCAGAAGGGGAAATGTTCTTTACCCTCAGGGCCAGCAGATCTGAACTGACTGAAGCTGTCTTTACTGTATGTGTTAATGAGTTGACTGGCTACAGACAGACCCACCCCATACGGGATGTTCTCCACCGTCTCTACTGGAGATGGAGCAGTGGGCTCCCATAGCAGCAGGTCATTATTAATCCTGGAAGAAAAGAGCTCATTACAGCAGAAATTCAAAATAATTTTGTATGATGCACATGTAGATTTCTAAGCTGTGACGTTTTCTTCATGCATTAATTACCTGTTGTGTAGTTTTTCATAAAAGTCTTTATTGGGCAAAGAGAGCTGCACACTGGGGAAAAACAGCTCAAGGATATAGCGGGAGTTGCTAATGGTTTTCTCCTGGAATTCCGTCATTTCCACCACGTCTCCTGGGATGACCATCTGCATGAGGCGCAAAGTTATTACCCATAATTATTCACAACTGATAATTAATAAAATGATCACACAATTTAGGAGACAATGAAAAACGCTATACCTCCTCATTCTCATACATGACACGCCGTGAGGAAAAAGGGGATGGCTCAGGTTTGCCAAAATCACACACATCCTTCAGGGAGTGGGCAGCTCCTTCCTCCTCTTCCTCTTGTGAGTGACCATCCGCTTCTTCCTCCTCTTCCTCAGCTGTTACACGCTCTAAGATGGAGTGCACAGCCATGGGGTTCACCTTCAGAACCACTCTGAATGGGAGCAGAACATTTTAGTTTCTGTATCTTGATGAATTTTATCAGTAAAGATCCATAGAATGATCATGAACAAAACAGGATAGAGAGCACAGCATACCTGGGCCAGTCGAATTTGCCACAGTCGGAAGATGTCATGTCCTCCTCCATGGTGTTAGCGACTCGTAAGAACCTGGCTGCAGGATGATCTTTGTCTTCTTGGAATGATCCTAGTGTAACAGAAAAGACATTGTATGATTAACGGTGTGTTAAAATACAAATGCATAAAAGCCAAAAGCTTTCCTTAGAAATAACATTTAAAAATTGGTTCTGTATTTCGTATCTGCTATATATAATAACGTAAATGTAATATTTGTATATTATCACTTATTAATGTTTTAAAAAATTATATTTGAATTGCTATTGTTATCCTGTCTTGCTTTTTTTGCATACTGAATTAGCTTTTTCTTTTTGGCATGAATAATCCATTGGTGCCATTATACTGTAAAGATAGTCATGCTTGTGTCGATTCTTCTGCACAGACCACAAAAAACAAGAAAACTATCAGAAACCTTCAGGAATTCAAATCTAATTTGCATTAAATATGCATTACTCTTTTTAGAAAAGAAGTAGTAAAACAAAGTGCATAAAAGTTTCTCTGTATCGTGTATATGGGGAACGACTGCAGAGGAACATTCAAAACTCAAACTCAATTTAAAAGTCAGTAAAACAGCCAGTTTCCTTGTCTCTTAAACTGAAAATGCAAAGATGCAAGATTATTTTTATGCCTTGATCAGGATGACTCTGTCTGTAAATGAGTACCATTGAGCTCCTTGAAAGTGAGCTCCATCTTAGTCTGCTCTGATGAGTTTCCTCCAGTGAACTCTGTCTTGAGCTCCAGATCTTCCAGCTCCAGCTGCAGCAGCTCTTTCTGCAGGGACTTCTTAAACCAGGGGCCCCTCTCCTGATCCGAGCGCAGATCTGGGATTGGAAACCGCACCACTAGCACCAGTAGAGGTGCATTTATTGACACAGACATATGGCAGTGTGCTGGGGTACGACTATCATCCAGGAAGACCTCTGCGAAGGCCTTGTGCTTGTGAGGAAAACACACAACCCCAATAAGATGCAAAGTGACATAAAAATAAATGAAAATAAATTAAGTACAGAGAGATAATGTTTCTCACCAGACTGACATGTTTATTGTAGGAGGTGTACATGTGAGATGCCATCATCTCCGTGGTAACCAGTTTCTGAGGCTGAAGTAAGGAGTTGAGCCTGTCCACAATGCTGACATCACACTCTGAGCGCACTTTACCCAGCTCCACTTGCAATTCTGCCCTACGAGGTATAGTACTCAGACGTACCTGCCCGCCCTGATGAAAAAGAAAGTGTTGGATCATGCTTACTGTCTGCAAGTAGCTAAATTTGTGATTCATTTGAAGTATAAATAAAGGCTATAAAAATTTGAAGTATAAATAAAGGCTATAAAAATCAAATGATTAATGTTACTAGTAAAACATCATATAGATGGTCCAGACAAGGACATATTCATTAGGCCATTTACTTTATTATGAGGAAGTACTCTCATCAGCACCATGCAAGATGTTGAAATACTTCAGGAAGTTACCTGCGGGCCTCTGCGTTCTGTTAGTTTGTAGAGTAAATGTAGGCATATAGGAGGAGGAGAATCACTACTGGCTGAGACATCGAATGTAAGAAGCTAATGTTTGACACAAGAAACAAATATCATCATTATTATGTAAGATAACTATTCTGTGCACATATAATGTTTGTCAACAGACAAAAAAAAAAACACCTCGGTGTACTGGATTCCACTCTGTGTAGTGTGGCTGTCAGTAGAGTACAGACATTCCAAAAGCTCCACCTGGCTCAGAGAGAGATCCGTGTTTAATGTACGTACACTGGAGCCTTGACAGTGCTCGTATGTCACCTTTAATCCCTGACCAATGAACCTGAAGATAAAGAAAAATGCATTTTACATTACCTTAAAATACAAAAAAAAATACACTCAAATAAGCATAGGTTAAAGGGTTACTTCACCCAAAAATGAAAATTAGGCTGTGTTTTACTCACCCCAGAGGCATCCTAGTTTTGTTTTGATCTCTCCGCTGCGCTTCTGCGTACGTCACTTCTGAGCGGCGCATGCGCAGCGCTGACCTCATATGTCATCAGCCCGGAACTGCTTCCGTGTACAACTGTTGGCGCAAGCTAGATTAAAGTGATTATTACGTTTTGAATATGGATATTTTTCTTACAAAAACGCATCGATTTGCTACGGGAGGCCTTTGTTCGCCCCCCGGAGCCATGTGAGACTTTTTTTTATGGATGGGTGCTTTTTATTTAACTTCTTTGGGACTGAAGCACTGCAACACCCGCTGACTGCAATGATAGAGCTTGGAATAGCCAGGACAATTTTTAATATAACTCCAACTGGATTCGTCTGAAAGAAGAAAGTCATATACACCTAGGATGCCTCGGGGGTGAGTAAAACACAGCCTAATTTTCATTTTTGGGTGAACTAACCCTTTAAGTATGGGGTTCCACAAGGCTCTGTCTTAGGTCCTTTCTTAGGCCCTTTGTACATGCTCACCTTAGGATATGTGACTTTATCTTTTGCTTTCATTGTTATTCTGCTAAGCCACAGGTTTAAATTTCCTATAGACTGGTTAAAAGATTCAGTTTTCCCGGTCAATGGAGCAAAGTTATTGCTGTCCCACCTCTCTCATCTCTGACATCCCTGACATCCAATGTCAGCCATTCAACTAAAGGATGTTTCCCTGACCAATGTCCTGAAATTGTCTCAGAATGCACTCCAGACTTAAAATGTAATCATCGATATTTGAAAGAAGGCTGATAACAAAATATTAAACCACCATTTCTATAATATTCTGTATTTAATTTTAAGTGAAAGCTTACCTGAGATGATCATGTGGACAGGCTTCATCAAAGACAGTTCGTGATTGCAGGAAACTCCCAGCAGGGAGTTGATTTACAGACAGAATACGGAAAAACTCTGAAGCCATTGGTGCAAGATGGCTGCGGGAGGAGTCTGGAGGTGGAAGGGGGTCAATATGGAGGACAGACAGGCAGAGACTGCCCACTGTGAGCCTGAGAACCAGCTCAGGCCTGGAATCATCACAGTGGCCTTTAGATGGATGAGCTAGAGATCACACATAGGGTAGAGTTCTTATTGATTAAATATAGTCATAAGGGTCAACAATTACCATAAATCATAAAGCTGATAACGGGACATACATGTCTGCCGGAGCAACTTGTGGGTAAGCTGAGAATCTCTGGAAAGATGCGGCATCTCATTTGTCTGCTTCTCCTTCTGTCTAGGAACATCCATGAACTCGTCCCATACCGTCTAAGGAATGTGTCAAAAAATGTTTTGCACTTGTAATATCATAATGAGCCAATGAATGGTGACATAATCGATCATTAAACACTAATTATGAAACACGGAGTTCAATGTTAAAGTGAGAAGTGGTGACCTACGGCTACATTTCCAGATGGCGACTCCCCCAGGGAGGTGGAGTAGTTGCTATTTACAGACAAATCTAGATCCACAGTGGGTGGATCCCCAAGCGGAGGCAAAGATGACAGGCTGTGTGACATGTCCATATCAGCCATGGAGAAAAAGACGTCCTCTGTCCAAACAAGAAACAGATTAAATATGTATTTAGAGATGCAAAAACAGAATGTAGAATTAAAAGATTTGCTGTGCTAAACTAACCTCTACTGGACACCGTTCTGGTGGTCTGGCTTTCAAACAGTTCCTGGTCAGTGGCACCTGTAATGGTGTCTTTCTTCAGGCAGCGGTTGAGCTCCATGTGGAGGCGATACTCATCCTCCTGCTGCATGGGCCGACTCTTCCTATCCTTTCCTATAGCAGACCACTCCTGTACGGCTGTATATAAGCAATATAAAAGAAGCAGTCGTCAGATTCATTGGAAACAATTTATCGACGATTTTATTTAATGAGGAAACCATATGGGAAAATCATATATGAATAGAACAAAATGTCACCTGAGCTAGAGAAAACCCCAAACATGTCCAGTAGGAGGTGGACTTGTTGTGGTGAAAGCAGCATGATTAGAGAATCAAACTGCCCATCAATATCCAACTGTGAAAAGACCAGTCATTAAAATTTATCATTAAAAAAAATATACATCATGCCTTTTGTTTTGACTAATCCATTCAGAAATACAGTTGATCCAAAATGTAATTGGACAATTAAAAGACAAATTCAGATTTTCAAACAGCTTTGCATTGTTACAATGTAGATAATATATGTAAACAAATAATGTGTACTCTTTCTCTTTGTTACCTGCACCCAGATATCCCAGTTTATTTGTCAGAAAAAAATCAGCCAGATTAAGCAAAATGCATAATTTTGGGTTATCCGGTGGTCTTTATCCGGTGTAATTTTGTTAAATTACAGATTGAACTTCTGCATTTGTTTCCACCTTTTGTCGGATTGACAGGAGTGCGTGCCAAAATCAAAAGTGCATTATGAGTGCTGAAGATTTTGGAAAAAGGGAAGGCTACAGCCCTTTTTTTTTTGGTTTCTCTAGTTGTGTAGCACCAATTTCATTTTTTTCAGTTTCTACTGCATAGACAGCCAAGTTTTATTAAAAGCCCATCTTGTTAGTGGTCCCCCTTTAAGACACAGCTAAAAATGTATTAATGTTAAAGCATTAGATAATAAATTATCACACAAAGTGAAATTCAATTTAAAGAAATACACAAAAAGTTTGCTATGCTCTAATTCATAAAACAATAGAAATATTGTTAAAAATGAAGACAAAAAGCATTTAAATACTTTCTGGTTGTCAAACATAGTGGAACACATTCACTCAAGGAATTATCATTTCAAAAAAGGAAGCTAGGCTAACCTGTGCAATACTTTTATAGAAAGAAAGAATTAAAATAACTGTATATTTGTAACTGTGTGGTATATGTACCCACCTTAGCTCCGGGCATGGCTTCATTTTGCTTCAGAACCACGGACAGCTCCAGTTTACCACAAAGGCAGCCCATCTGCACTGGCTCAAATGGTGTACTAGAAGACACAGGTTCTGGGAACTGAGGGTGAGGCTCACAGATGATTTTTGGGTTCCAACTCGGCGAAAGCTTGGGTTCAGTTTCCTTTAATGTATAAAGAACATATGTTTTCGCAGGCTTTGGAATTGTACTGCTAAACAGCAACAAAAAAATGTTTTTGCACTTGAAGTTATTGTACTGCTATAGGGTCAAGTTAGGCTGAGGTCAAGATGATTTTTGATTGCAGCAGAATAGATACTCACTGTTTGAGTGGGGGATGATTTGAGGCCGGCACGTGCTGATTCTGAAAACTCATCCCAGAACACATAGGCACCTTCCAGAGTGAGGTTTTTATGTGCAAATGTAGTAGGCTGATGGATATTGACACTGGAGCCCTCCTCCACACTCTCATCACAGTAAACCATCCTGAATATCACAAAACGTACAGACAGTGTGGTGATGATTCAAAAGAAAACATATCATGTTGTAGTGTCGAAAACATTTAGTTACAGTGGGTACGGAAAGTATTCAGACCCCCTTAAATTTTTCAATGTCAACAATTCTGTGTTTTTCTGTCAATATGGGGTGCTGTGTGTACATTAATGAGGAAAAAAAATTAACTTAAATGATTTTAGCAAATGGCTGCAATATAACAAAGAGTGAAAAATTTAAGGGGGTCTGAATACTTTCCGTACCCACTGTAAATCTCCAGAACTTACTTATTGATTCGGAGTTCGAGGGCAATGCCAGTTTTAGAATTTTCAGGAACGTGTTCCATCCGCAGGACAGTATCCACAAAAGTGACCTTGACTCTCCTCAACACTAACAAAGAGAACAGGGAAAGGATCAGTCATTGACAGGGAATCACTGAAAGACATAATCTGATTCAATAGCTCTAGGCAACCAATCAATCAGTCAATAAATAAGTAAGTCTTACATTTAAATGATTTTATGGTCTACAGGAAGAGGCATACCTGTCTCAATAGTCTCTGCAAACTTTTCCAGACCCTCCAGAGGTTGCAAGCTCTCTCCCTGATCATCAGTGAGTCTTTGGCTTAGACACTCTTTGGCCAGCTGCATACTGCTGGTCATGAAGCTGGACCAGCACATGGGCTCCATGCCTGATGCTTAAAAAAGATTTACAATGGGCATAAACAACATTAAAGTCGACATAAAATGCTAATTCGCCCTATGTATTTTCTAAACGAATCTTAATGATATTATAGTTAACAATTAATTTGTACATCTTTCTTTTTTTATATTTGACTTTGCACGTTTTAATTGAAATGTCATAATCAGATCTCCCCTTTCTTCCAAACACCTGCAAACTCACATTCAGATCTCCCTCTATCTAATCATCAAACGATGGACATAACCAAGTCCCCGCCAAACATTTTTTTTCTTTTTCAATATTCTGTTTGACTCTGATGTACATCACAAATAGAAAATAAATGATCTGTCGCTTCTTTGTTACATCTCAACTTTAAATTAAAGATGGACAAAGAAAATATAGAATAGCATTATAAAAGAATATTATTAGATAGAAAAATATATCATTAAACAGTGTACAATATAAACAATCAAATACAAATATATTAGGAAACATTGTAAATGAGAATAAACAGAATTTTTGAATGCTTAGCATCGCAATCAAAACATCTGTCAAATTTATGAGGTCATCTGAAAATAATTCAATTTCAAAGATGCTTCCTACCCATTCGAGGTCTTGGCCTGAACACCATCTTCAAGCCCCTCACTTCCAGTGCACAGTTGTCCTGGAGCAGCGAGGCCCATGGCACAGTGAGAGAAATGGCCTGGATGAAGCCCTCACTCACCTCAAATGGAGCATCTACAGATTCCAGGATCTCATTCAGGGACTGAAGATGAATTCAATTTTAAAGCAAAAGAAGTAAAACTGTGGATGACCATCTTTTTTGATGATTGCTTGGGGATAAGCTGAAAATACTATTAAGAAAATCACCCTCAGTTATATCCAGTAATAACATGTCAGATTCCATTAGTGCAGGAATCAGATAAAACATCTTTAATAAAATTTGTGTTTAATTACGTGTTCTGCTGAGGGAGGGGGTCAATAGCACGATTGTACAGAACTTACCCATTTGTCCAGCGGCACTTGAGCAAGTGAGCCCGTGCCTTGATAGAGGTCCAGACTAAGCTGGTCCAAACTGAGCTTCTCCTGGAGGAAATTACCAAGATATCGATGCAGCAGGTACCTGCAGGCACGCTTCTTAATAGACTCAGAAAATGGCCATGGCATCTTGACTGGCTCTTGGGTTCAGTGTGTACTGAAACAAATTAGGACATTCAAGGTATTAAATGCCACATATTCCCATCAGTGTTATTTTAGTGTCATTGATACACAATTATAGTTTTTGTAAATATTCTGAATTATTACGATTATATTTTCTTAATTTAATTTCATTATTATTCATCATTTTATTAGTGTGTTTTTTTTTTACTTTGCCTATAAAGTATTTCTTAACTTTTATTTAAGATTTATTTAGTTGAAGTTATTTTTGTACTTAAACTTAAGCTAAAGAATATGAGAAAATAAATTAAGTTAAGGTTTTTTAATATACTTTTATTATTTTTCAATTAACAAAAAAAAGTAAAGTTATTTATGGTTTTACTTTTAGATTTAGTTTAAGTTTGATAACTCTGATTCCCCTTTAACATTAAGTTTGCATTAAGCTGGAACAGAATACATTAAAGATTGACAGTACATAAAATACATACACACGTGTCAGAAGTCCTCGTGGAACTGATAAAAAAAGTGAACTTGATCCTGACATTGTTTTGCTGAAAACACCCACAAAATTATTCAGTGAAGAGTTGTCGATGACAATAATTCAGGATAAATACACATTCTGCCTCTAGCTGACTAATGCAGACCTCCAACTGATGTGGCTGCCAGAACAAATTACATCTGCAGAACTAGTAATTCAATACCATGATGCAAAGGACTTCTAGAGCCTGAGATTACTTTGGCAAACCCATCAATTCACAGCAAACGACTGGCATTGACTCAGCTATTCAATGTGTGTACTCTAGTACAGCATCAGAAAGCCTGGTTGTGGTGAGATCATTTTAAATGACATGCAGTTGTGTTTATTTGTCTGACATGACTGACGTTGCTGTCTGGCCCAAATCAACAGAAACTAACGTTATATAGTGACCACCAGTGTTTGCGCAATTCTTAGTGAGTTTGTTTGTCAGCTAACAATGACAAATCATGGAGTCACACTGCACAACAGCAAAAAAGGAGGGTTACATTTGTCCGTCTCTGCTGTGTGGTCATTCAAAATCAGAATGACAATAACTTACCTGTATTACAAAACAGCTGACTAACCGTTGTTCTTGGCATAAGGTGAACTAGCATGCTGGCTAAACACAATCCTTCATACCTTCATTCAAGTTTATCGGTTTAACTGAAGCATCGCTCAGTAATAACAGCTATATTAAACTGAGGATGGTAGTCCTCGCGCGGATTATGAGAGGCTGTCGGGTCGCGTGAAAGCAGCATCTCTGTTCGTCTGCTTATAAGGCTAAATGATGTTTACAAACACGCTCGTGATTGCGCGCGGTGTGTTCATGAGCATCCGCTCTGCGCAGCTGCTACGCATCCAATCCGCGCAGCTACAGGAGAGTGGAAGCGTTGTTATATATATATATATATATATATATATATAAGAACAGTAAAATCGCTTTATTTATGATAAGTAGGCTTAAATTACATGGTGTTAGCTGATGATCTTAAGTCAAGGTTTATAAATCTTACATTTCTTTAAATCTGTGATCTAATCCGTTCCCCGGTATTTGCATACAAGAAACTGATAACCAGTGTTGGGGAAAGTTACTTTTAAAGTAATGCATTACAATATTGCGTTACTCCATACAAAAGTAACTAATACGTTACTTTTTATTGAAAGTAATGCGTTACGTTACTTCTGCGTTACTTTTAACATCTGGACAGAGCTTGCTTGTTTGTTTTTAAAATAAAAAAGTTATATTTTTGGCAAATATAAAAGCCTTTTCACACCAAACGTGAAATGAATAAGCCTCAGGCTGAAGGGAAAGTA
>NW_015537946.1:13489-16260 GCF_001515605.1 Sinocyclocheilus anshuiensis | reverse complement strand
AAAAAGTAATGCGTTACTTTAACTAGTTACTTGAAAAAAGTAATCTGATTACGTAACTCGCGTTACTTGTAATGCGTTACCCCCAACACTGCTGATAACACAGCACAATACAATGTTATTCTAAAAGGGACTGAACTGCCAAAATTCTGCTATTTATTCTGCACTGCTCACAATTTTTGCCATTTTTTTTCGTTGGCAAGTTTTTTAAAGAACGGGAATTCGTGTTTATGGCATCAAATCCCATTATTCACAAGTTCCATTCGCTTGCGTGTTGAATCCAGTACATTTCCATTGGTGATTTTCAGTAGTAACACTTGTGGAAATGCAAGTGTTGTCACTATATTGGAAAATACTTAATGATATGATATTAATGAAATATAGTCAAATGTAAGAAAATAACACGACGTTATAAAATGTAAAAAAGTTCTTTGGACTATAACTATGCACTGATGTTATTTGTGGAGAATAAAGGATTCTCTAGAAGCCCCTGCCCCCCAAAGCTCGCGCAATTTATGTAAGAACTTTAGCTGTTTGCTTTGTGTTGGGGAAAGTTACTTTTAAAAGTAATGCATTACAATATTGCGTTACTCCCTAAAAAAGTAACTAATTAAGTTACTTTGTTACTTTTATGGAAAGTAATGCGTTACATTACTTTCGCGTTACTTTTTAAATATGAGCAGGGCTTGATTGTTTTTAATATAAGAAGTTCTATTTATAGCAAATGTAAAAGCCCTTTCACACCAAAAAGTGTAATGAATAAACCTCAGGCTGAAGGAAAAGTAAATTCACGTCTGTACAGTAGAACGCAGGAGAAGAAACACTCTTCAGCAATAAAAAAACAATGAAGCACAATTGTTAGTTTATCTAAAGTCATTTTTGCTTATTAGTATGGTTGAACTGGATCATCAAAGGTCAGCAGCAAAGACATTAGTTAATAAAATGGGATTAGATACATTTGTGTTATTTAACATATTTAATTATTGCAGGTTTGCGTCATATTCTGAGTTTGCTGTTTTCATATTGCTGAAAATTTCACTGTTTTAATTCATTTTGATGAATACTAAATCTGTTTTTTGTGAGTGGGATGAATTAATGCACATTCACATTTAGTCTAGAACTACAGTAGCATCATGTTCACACAGCGCACACAATTCCTCTGCACTTCCGATTTCTCCCAATATGGGGACAGGAGACTTGTCAGTCAATAAATGGGAAAACAAAGTAACTGGCGTTACTTTACTAGTTACTTGAAAAAAAGTAATCTGATTACGTAACTCGCGTTACTTGTAATACTGTGTATTATCATATACAACTAACAGCTAAATAACACATTTAGGTATTATTATGTTTTGAAAAATATGTTTCCTAAAAAAAATAGATAATATAATGTTTATCTTAACGGTTACTTTTTTTTTTTTTTTTTACTTTTTTTTTTACTTTATTAGGATTAGCAACAAGTATACAAAAATATACAACCCTAGTAACAACAAAATCACAAAACAACAAAAAAAATAAAGAACAAAAAAAACAACAACAAACATACAGGGCCAGGGGTAATATAAATTACATTATATAAAGTAAAGGTGCCTCAAAAGGCAAAAGGTCACAGAGCATTCAGTCAACTGTACATTATAGGAAAGAACCAATATTATAAGATGTATCTTAACGGTTACGCAGAAGCTGCGCATAATTGACGCGCGTGAGTCCTAGCCGGCATGAGCCGGAAATGTTCTGACGAGCTACCAGCGGAGGAGGTTAGTAACTCCTAAAATGATAATAATAAATAAATATTAACCGCTCCAAACTTTAGCATATAACAAAAAACTTTGTTAGTTATGTGGTCATACTGTTATTCTGTTCATGTAATTCTGGATTGCGTTATATGGAACTTTTACGCTACAAGAGCCTCGATTGGCAGCATTAGCTAACATTTTACAGACTGCCTTTATGCAAAGTACAACAAAAATTACACATTAAAATGTGTGTAAACGTGTGTTTTTCTCCCTAAAATGTTATACTTACTAAAAAATAATAATAATAAAGTAAAGGTACTTCGGAGTTGTCAAGTTGAGGAATTTGTCAGAGGCGTTAGCATGACTTTACTGTGCCCGCGCCCCCTCATGATCAGACGGCGTCAGATGTTTTTGAACATGCAGTTGATCTCTGCGCTGAATTAGTCTGAGCATCTTTAGTCTGAGGGCTCGCTGTTGTTTTCAGGGGATGGAGGTGGACTGTACGCCAGAGGACCTGTCGAGGTGTTCGTATGAGGAGCGCTGTGTGGAGCTGGGGGAGGTGAAGGACATGCGGCTGGAGGCTGAGGCGGTGGTCAGTGATGTGCTCTTCGCGGTCACAGACATGCAGGTCTCTCACAGTCTCACCAGCGGACTGGATGTGGCCTACATAAACGTGGAGACCAGAGAGGGAAAGCGATACTGCTTAGAGCTCACTGAGGCAGGGTTAAGGGTGAGTGAGTGATGTAAAACATGTAAAGAAGGTTTTCATTGTAATACTGACAATTTGATGTTTTCCTGAGGGTGAGGATGGGGTCCACTTCAAAAGGGTCTGGCTGCAGCTGGCGCTTGCATTCTCAGGCTTGCACTCTCAGACACTTGCACTTCCGCTAGCGACGTCACTTGCAGTCTTTATTATTTTTTATTTTGTTCTATTTAGTGATTACTTTTTGTTTGAATCTCTCAACATTTTACAACAGTAGCCAGGTGGTGAAGACAAGAAAAAAGAAACTAAATTACGAAGTCACTTGCAATCGCCAC
>NW_015537946.1:11606-11937 GCF_001515605.1 Sinocyclocheilus anshuiensis | reverse complement strand
ATTTATTCTGGGCTCACCTGCTTGCCTGTATATTAGTTATATTTTAATAATTTTAATAATGAAGAGCATTGAGTTTGGTCTTTATCATCTTAGTCCATTATGCCACATTATTGCGGTGTGTGCGGTGTGGGAGGAAAATACTATATACATATTCATTATATTAATAAACTGTATATTTAATTTGATATTTTAATAGCATCTTAATACATTAAGCCATGTTAAGTGTCTATGTTTTTCTACAGGAGGAAAAGGGTTAGCGAGAGACTTTGTGCATTGCGTTAATATTCTGCTGTTCTGTGGCCACGGATTTGCGGGTCTTGTCTTTTTCTCC
>NW_015537946.1:10609-11513 GCF_001515605.1 Sinocyclocheilus anshuiensis | reverse complement strand
AATACTACAATTGATTGCTTCTGTTGTCCTCATTTGTAAGTCGCTTTGGATAAAAGCCTCTAATAAATGACTAAATAAATAAATAAAATAAATAATAATAAAGACTGCAAGTGACGTCGCTAGCGGAAGTGCAAGTGTCTGAGAGTGCAAGCCTGAGAATGCAAGCGCCAGCTGCAGCCAGACCCTTCTCGTCCTCTTTGGATCTACACATCTGCTTCAACCGTCTGGTGGTCCTCGGTCTTTTTAGAGTGAGAAGTTTTACGTTTTGCATTTTTCAAATTGATTACTTCATAAGAATAGTAAGGAACTTGATGACTTTTGTGCGTTTTTGTGATTTATGAGGACACAAATTTGTATAATGACATGGGTATGACATAGGTATTACAATGAGAAGGTAATTTATGAGGACATTTTGAGTGTCCCCATATTTCAAATGGCTTATAAATCATTCAGAATTAGTTTTTTTTTTATTTAAAAATGCAGAAAGTTTCCTGTGAGAGGTAGGTGTTGGTGTAGGGCAATAGAAAAACCATTACGCCTATGGAATGTCCCCACAATTCACAAAAATCTATATTTCTCTAATATTTTGAATATAAAACGCACACCTAAAATTAAAATGCACCGGTTTTGCATTTGAATGTGAATTTTTATTTTAAATTCGACTAATATTCCTTTTTTTGATTCACAGTTTCTTCATCGCAGACAAGCACAGCACTCGTTTCAGCATGTTTGTGTGTTCTGTTGCCTGTCTGCTTGTCACTCATAATGTGCCTTTAAACCAAAAAAAATGAAACTATCACTTTTTCAATTGTTATCATCAATGATGGTGTACAGTTGATAAATATCGATCACTTTTTTTTTCACTTTATACCGTTTTATCGTCCAGGCCTAATATATACACTGT
>NW_015537946.1:4186-10599 GCF_001515605.1 Sinocyclocheilus anshuiensis | reverse complement strand
GTGGTGCATGACTAGCCGTTCAAAGCACTTCATGAGGATGGGGGTAAGTGCAACTGGACTGTAGTCATTGAAGCAGGATGGAGACGTATATGTGTGTGTGTGTGGAAATGATTAGAAAATGCTAAATGGTCTTTAAAAAAAATTGTTACAGTTCATGGTCATAATTGACCACCATAGGTAATGAATGGAAAATATAGAGTATCTGAAAATATAGAGCTATATTTTGGAGTGCAATCTACAAACCAGCCATGATGAAGTAGTCATTGATAATGTCTAAATATATATTCAAAATTAGTGGTTAATATTGTGTACACCTCTAACTCTCTGTGTTTTATCGTCCAGGCCTAATATATACACTGTCGTTCAAAAGTTTGGGATCAGTAAGATTTGTAATGTTTTTTAAAGAAGTCTCTTCTGCTCCTCAAGGCTGTATTTATTTGATCAGAAATACAGAAGAAAAAAAAAACAGTAATATTGTGAAATATTGTTGCAAGTTAAAATAATGGTTTTCAATTTTAATATACTTTAAAATATAATTTATTCCTCTGATGCAAAGCTGAATTTTCATCAGCATAATTACTCCAGCCTTCAGTGTCACATGATCCTTCAGAAATCATCCTTAAATTCTGATTTATTATCAATATTGGAAACCGTTTTGCTGCTTAGTATTTTTTATTTTTATTTTTTGAACCAGTGGTATTTTTTTCAGGATTCTTTGATGAATAAAAAGTTTAAAAGAACAGCATTTATTCAAAATAGAAATCTTTTGTAGCAATATACACTACCATTCAAAAGTTTGGGGTCAGAATTTATTTTTTCTTTTTCTTTTTAAAGAAATGCTTTTATTCAGCAAGGATGTGTTAAATTGATAAAAAGTGATAATAAAGACTTACATTGTTAGAAAAGATTTCTATTTTAAATAAATGCTGTTCTTTTTTATTTTACACATTAAAAATCTTACTGATCCCAAACTTTTGAACGTGTGTGTGTGTGTGTACATATACATATACATGCTAAATGAAAACACACACACAAAAAAAAATCTGGAAATTATTAGAAAAGGATAAAAGGTCTTTAAAAAAGTCATTACACTTCATGTTCAAAAATGACCACCATAGGAAATACTACAATACAGAGCAACTTTTGGCAGTACAGTCTACAAATCACCCATAATGTAGTAGTTTTTGATAATGTGTAAATATATATTAATTATATCCAAATGTAAAACCTAATAAAACTAAATAATTATGTCTGAAAATACTTACAAAATAAGCAACTAGAGAATACCCAGCCCTATATTTAAAGTTATATTTACATTTATTTATATGTATCTATCTATTATCTATGGAAGTATCTATTGAGATATCTAGTGGTTACATTGGGATTTTCTTTTTCTCCCACTAGATGGCACCAATCTGTCTTCCTTGCATTGGATTTTAACTTTGGTCTATAAAATTAAACCCTGTATCAGTTGTAAATAATATATTTTGTACATTCATATTATTTTATATAGAAGGAAATGGTGCATAATCTAGAGGTGAATATTGTGTAATAAAATTAAATCCCCTTAAAATACAGTAAAAATACCCCTAAAAAAAGTTAGACTAAATATTATTGAGATGTATAACATATTACATTCATTCATTTCATTAATAAAAACATTAATTTCTTTGGTCTGTTTTGACCGCTGAGGATCACAAGTGTGACCTCTAAGTGAGGAATACCAGAGGAATCTGTGATATGTTTCTAAAGTTTCTGCTTGTTATTGTTTAGGTGGTGGGACACGTCTTCGATCAGGTGGATGAGGAGTTGAGCTCCCAGTATCATGAGACTGTTTACTCACTGCTGGATTCTCTCAGCCCTGGATACAGAGAAGCGTTTGGAAATGCTCTGCTACAGAGACTGGAGAGGCTCAAACAAAACGGACAGTGAGGGCTTCAGTATCATTCACAATATCTCTGCTCGCTAACAGTTCAGTGCCGCTCTCAGCTTAAAGCATCAGTGGTACCTTTTTCAGTTTTTAGCCTGTGATATGTTTTAACAGATCATCTTCTGACTTGCCTGTGATGTTTTAAAGTATTTTACTGTTATTTGGAGAGGTATCATTGCTGTGACACAGCGGGCCCAGATGAATACTCCATTTTTATTCATATTTATGCAAATGAAATAACCCTCAGAAATAGCAACGTGCTGTTTTGAGGACTATCGGGAAATGTTTGAACTAAAGTCTTTTGTGTTCACATACTAGTGCTCTGATTTTGGATGAACTGGGTCCTGCAAATATGAGTTTTAGAGCTCCATACTGTACTTCGATTTTGGTGTTTTTAAAATCTGGTTTTAAATAATGATTTTTATTGAAAGATTTTAAGTTACGCAGAACCCTTGATTTACTGGTCAAAACAAAATGCTGAGTATTGCACTAAGTGAGATAAAGCAGCCATTTGCTGACTTTGTTTGAAAAGGCTGTGTAAAAATATGCTATTAAGTTACATTCCATTTAAGTTCAGTTTTGAGCAGAAGGAAGAGATTCATTTAAATAAATGCATTAATACAGGAAGTTGTTGTATGATGGGTTTCTACCTCATGTTGGGTGTTTATTTTGACCTCTTTAGCATGCCTGTGAAATTGATGTGTGTTTTCAGCTGGCAGGTGATAATGGTATGCTGTTTTGTGATAATAGGAGCAATGGACAGAATTGGTCGTCTGGTTTTAGCAAATTCCTGTGAAACCCAATACTCTCTGTATCTATCCCAGACAAACCTGCTAATAATTTACAGAATGTTTGCTTAGATAACCAAGACGAAAAAGGGTTTCAATGATGTACATGGCACAAATAACTTCTGTACCTGAAGGAATGTTGCTTGCTTTTGTTTAATTGTAATAAAAAGCACACATTCAAATGCTACTTTGGTTTGATGATTCAGTTTTGTAGCCAAGTCATATTTTGCACAAGCTTTAGAATTCATGTAAAGACAATGGTGTGTTCTTATAGCTAGTTTACAGTAAAATAATTGTGCAATGAGTCAATGACTATATAAACCAAAATAATGCTACTGTTCGATATGTAAACATGAAAAACAACCGCAAATTCTGCTTTATCATAATAAATTCATGTGCTGCATAGTGAAACACATCTGCCCTAGTAACCACCAGACCTCAAACACATGACAGGTGACCTCTCAAAAAGAATAAAGTTGTTGCCTGAGAAAACAGAACTGAAACTGAAGTATTGGACAGTTTGCTTATTTTCTAACAATACACGTCTTTACTATCACAAAGTATTCATTTCTTTCACAAAAAGAATGAAAAAAATTACCCCAAACTTTTGAACTGTAGTGTATATTGTTAGAAGAGATTTCCATTTTGAAAAAATGCTGTTCTTTTGAACTTTTTTAATTCATCAAAAAATCCTGAAAAAAAGTACCACAGGTTCCAAACCACAAAAAAAAAATAAAAAAAAAGTTAAGCAGCACAATCGTTTCCAACATTGATACTCAGTATATAACACTGAAGACTGGAGCAATAATGCTGAAAATTCAGCTTTGAATCACAGGAATAAATAATATTTTACAGTATATTAAAAAAGAAAACAGTTATTTTAAATTGCAATAATATTTCACAATATTACAGTTTTTCTGTATCTTTGATCAAATAAATGTAGCCTTGATGAGCATAAGAAACTTAAAAAAAAAAACAACAACATTAAAATCTTACTGATCCCAATAATTTGAACAGCTCTGTCTGTGTGTGGGTGTGTATGTGTATGTATATATTCCCTGCAGGAATCCATAAACAGAAGAAAAACAAAAATCAGTTTACCATAAAAAAGTAGTTTATTTCATTCAGACACATTTGCCAATGTTTTAAGAAAATAAGCTCATATTAAGATGCGGTCTTTATTAAATATGCAGATTTAAAATGTTAGTAAAAAGTTCACAACCAGTTGTTTTAAAAAAAAAAAAAAAAAACTTTGATTAGACACATCAGAACACCGTCTAGCCACACAGGAGCTAGTGCACACTTGATTTAATCACCGGCAATGACCACTGTTGTTTGTCAGCGTCTCGTTCTAGTGAATCATTAATATAACAGAAACAAACTAAGATTAGGCAATTTCTGTCGAGTGGCACTGTGTGCATAGTTAGAGACCATACATTCGAATGACTAATGTGTCATGTTTAGAAAAAAGTATTAGAATAAATCATAAAATCTGCATCTACTAATATTAGTTCTAAAAGGTCCATAGAAAAGGCACACATCCAGATGCCTCGGTTCTTAATTGTATCCCTTTGTAAGCATTTTTGGCTTCAGTGTTGGCCTTCAGTTCACAATCTGAACAGGGAACTTGATGCAAAATAAATCTTTGCTGGAGTCGTCTCTTAATTCCCATTCCACAACCAGTTTTATCTAATAAACAAACCAAAAATGAGGAAGTGAATGCATGCAACATTAAAGCATTGTTTAGAACAGGGGTGTCAAACTCAGTTCCTGGAGGGCCACAGCCCTTCACAGTTTAGATGCAACCCTAATTAAACACACCTGATCCAGCTAATCAAGTCAATAAGGCTTATTTGAAAACTACATGGTATGTGTGTTGGAATGAAACTAGGCAGGGCTGCGGCCCGCCAGGAACTGAGTTTGAGACCCCTGATCTAGAACTAGAGGTAGATGAGGAAGTTTACACTTACTGCTGGATACTCGTTCTTGACGGGTAACTGGTTGACGTAGCTATATGTTTTTTGCGGTTCAATAGGACACTGAATTCCAGACTTGCAACCATCTGATTGAGGAATAGGGAAGGGGACGGGGATGCCAGCGACCACTCCGTGAACCACAGCTGCACTAGTCTTACTCTCAACACCTAGGGGAAATACAAACATGCTGTTGATTTCCTAAATTTAGATCTGGTTTATCTGAGCTGTTACTACACATGAAAAGCAACTCACTACTGGTGAAGGTTACATTGACTGAATAGGACTGTCCCTTGTGAAGCTGGCATGGCTGTTGAGAGCAGGGCTGGATGTCAACCTCAGTGACTTTTCCTTCTACTGAGCCTGTAAGGAAAAACAAGAAAAATGAAGATTTAAAAAGACTTTAATAAAGTAAAATACAAAGTATGAACTTCATAAACAAAGTACTTACCACAGTCCACAAATTTCACCTGCTCAGCATTAGTGTAGGCGAGAAAAGAAAGCAAAACAACGCCGAGCACACGGTAGTCCATGGTTCAAATGAATCCTAGAGAGAACCAACAGAGCACAAACACCAGTTTGACATCGCTCGATCACATGAGAGTGACTCTCTGCGTACTTTGTACACTTCCTAATGAAGATGTGAACGTTAATCATTAATACACAGAAAACACAGGAATTAGCAAAACAGGAACGGGCTTTCAGCTCAATGAAAAAGTTAAAAATACCAACTAGTATAATTAAAAATTGCTTACCAGCCTTTCCTTCAGCCACTTGTTTCCACACCTTACTTCCTTGTCACAAGATCAGAATGACTGTGTTCTCCAATCCAATGCTGTCTGTATGGGCGTCTGAATGACGTAAACGCAGTTTCGGCAACTCTTAACCAATAGCAATGACTCATGGAAATGGTCTGAAACAAGGAGGACATTCTGTTGCCAGATATATCAAAACCCCTCTTTAAGGCTATTATACTCGCTCAGGGAATGAAAAGAGAAGTAAAACGATCTTACTCTCTTGATTGTGTGTGTGTGTGTGTGTGTGTACCTGGTATTTATCACGTTATGGGGACCAAATGTCCCCACAAGGCCCGGTACTAGGCTCGCTGGACTGGGGGGCAATCGGAAATTGTGGTAGGGCAGCACTTTCTAGGGTAATATATTCATAGTTTACTTTTATTTACTCGATGTTCAGTCTTGCATTTTGTGTCTGTGTGAGTGCAGAAATGTTAAATATGTGTGTAGACAATATTAAGCGAATCAAGTGAATCACACCCACTGCTCCGGGTGTGTGTTCACGGTGTGTGTGTGTTCACTGCTGTGTGTGTGCACTTTGGATGGGATAAAGGCAGAGCACTAATTCCGAGTATGGGTCACCATACTTGGGCACATGTCACGTCACTTTCACTTTCACTTATCAAAGCTGTGAAAACCTCCATTACAGGACATTTATGAATGTCCTCATTTATAAATACAATACATAGTTTTTTGTATAATACTGCATATATAATATTATAATATAATATTTTAGGGCTGTCGCGATTCGTCGATTTTATTCGACTATTCGATTTTTTTAAATCCCAGACTTCATTTTGCTGCGTCGACTATCCGGCAAAATACCGGAGGTGGCGCATTTCACGGACGAGAATCCATAAAACACATTATTAGACTGTTTCCCAAGGCTGCATGATATATTAAACCCATTTAAAATCATTATTAAGCA
>NW_015537946.1:0-833 GCF_001515605.1 Sinocyclocheilus anshuiensis | reverse complement strand
CCAGCTGAGGAAATTCAACCTGCCACAGGAGCTGCTGAAACAGTTCTACTCTGCTATCATTGAGTCTGTCCTGTGTTCATCCATAACTGTCTGGTTTGGTTCAGCTACCAAATCAGACATCAAGAGACTACAACGGACAGTCAGGACGATTATTGGTATTATTGGTGCCCCTCTGCCCAGCCTCCAAGATCTTTACATCTCCAGAGTGAGGAAAAGGATCAACTTGCTCACCTTGGACCCCTCACACCCAGCCCACTCAATCTTCGAACTGTTGCCTTCTGGTCGGCGCTACAGAGCACTGACCACCAGAACAGCCAGGCACAAGAACAGTTTTTTCCCACACGAACATAGTTATATTTATATTAAACTGCACACTTTGTAAATAACATATCTGCACACTAATAAACATATCTGTACATTTATCTAAATTTTTTCCTATTTCCTATACTTCTATTTCTGTATATAGTACATTGTTACATTTTTCTCATTTTTCTTTTTTTTAGTGTTATCATGTGTTTGCACATTGCTGTAAGATCTGATTTGGTTGGAAACTGTTTCAGCAACATAGGTTTGGCAACACACATTTCATTTGTTAGGTTTTCTTTTTCACTGCCAGCAAGAAGCTGGAGTGGGCTGAGCATACTGGAATCTAGAAAAGATGGAGACTGTGGGAGGAGTGAGTTCACCGCCTTTATCAATTCAAGATTTTTTACTGAGAATCTGCTTTCCATCTCCACAATAGCTCTGTCCAGAATATGCAGCAATGATCTTTTCAGAAACATACTTGAATCATTAGAAGAATCTGAATCAGTGTGACCAACAGAGGTGAGGAC
>NW_015537945.1:674209-695575 GCF_001515605.1 Sinocyclocheilus anshuiensis | reverse complement strand
TATCGGCGTTTGGTATCAGGGCATTTTAACGAGTACGAGTACAAGAGCTCAGTATTGGGCCCGATACCGATACTAGTATTTTTTGCACCCTCAGATTCCAGATACTCAGATTGTTGTATCTCGACCAAATATTGTCCTATCATAACAAACCATACATCAATGGAAAGCTTATATATTCAGCTTCGAGATGGTGTATAAATCTCAATTTCAAAAAATGGACCCTTGTTTTGTGGTCCAGGTAGTATATATGGAAATACTGTAAATGGGCAATACCAATGCGTTCTGCTTCTCTGAATGTGTGTGCTTTCTTTTGCAGTGTGCTAGTCACTCAAAATGACAACGTGAAGATCTCAGACTTTGGAACATCTAAAGAGCTCAGTGACAAGAGTACGAAGATGTCATTTGCGGGTACGGTGGCCTGGATGGCTCCGGAAGTGATCCGGAATGAGCCGGTGTCAGAGAAAGTAGACATCTGGTGAGTGTGAATTAATACAGTGACACTGATAAAAATCACAAATGTTTCTTGAGCAACAAATCAGCACATTAGAATGATTTCTGAAGGATCATGTGACCCTGAAGACTGGAGAAATGAAGCTGAAAGTTTTGATCACAGTTTTGATCACAGAAATAAATTACATTTTTAAAATGTTTTCACATAGAAAAGTTATTTTAAATTGTAATAATATTTCACTGTTACAATATTTTTGATCAAATGTGACCCTGGATCACAAAACAAGTCTTAAGTCGCTGGGGTATATTTGTAGCAATAGCCAAAAATGCATTGTATGGGTCAAAATTATAGATTTTTCTTTTATGCCAAAAATCATGAGGATATTAAGTAAAGATCATGTTCCATTAAGATATTTTGTAAATTTCCTACCATAAATATATCAAAACTTAATTTTTGATTAGTAATATGCATTGCTAAGAACTTCATTTGGACAACTTTAAAGATGATTTTCTCAATATTTAGATTTTTTTTTTGCATCCTCAGATTCCAGATTTTCAAATAGTTGTATCTCGGCCAAATATTGTCCTATCCTAACAAACCATACATCAATGGAAAGATTATTTATTCAGCTTTCAGATGATGTATAAATCTCAATTTTGAAAAATTTACCCTTATGACTGGTTTTGTGGTCCAGGGTCACAAATAAATGCAGCCTTGGTGAGCAGAAGAGACTACTTTCAAAAGCATTAAAAACTCTCACCGACCTCAAGCGTTTGAGCAGTAGTGTAAGCAGTGAGTGCTAATTGTTGTGTGTTTGGAGGTCGTTCGGGGTGGTGATGTGGGAGCTGCTGACCGGTGAGATCCCCTATAAGGACGTGGACTCGTCTGCTATTATTTGGGGTGTGGGCAGTAACAGCCTCCATCTGCCTGTGCCGTCCACCTGTCCTGACGGCTTCAAGATCCTCATGAAACAAACCTGGTGAGACTCAGCACCATCTACATCCAATGCTGGCTAGTTACTGCTAATTACATGCAATCTGGATTACATAATCAGATTCCAAAAATGATGTACTTGTAATTAGAGTATATTACATTTTAAAATGCTCCTAATCAGATTACAGTTACTTTTTTTGGATTACATAGTATTCACACAAGTAATCTGAAGTAGTCAGAATACATTACCTAGATTATGTTACGAACTACAGTTTTCACCATGTAATCTGTAATCAGTAGTGGACTACAATTTATTAGTAATCTACCCAGCGCTGTCTACAACAATTACATGCTTTTGTGCTGTATTTATAATGGAAGAACATTGTTATTGTTTGTGGAATAAAGCTACACATATGAAAGGAATAATGTACAAGAAATATTGATTTGAATTTATTTTTATACTATGTGAGGGAAAACACAAAAAGAGCATGAAGTGATACAAATTAAACCGTGTACAAGTCAATTTTAAAACTAGATTAAAAATGTTTGGCTTGAGAAAGTACTTTATGGCCAAAAGTTTAAAATTGTTGAAAACACTTGAAATGTAAAATTGAAAATAGTTCTAAAAGCTCGAAGGTTTTAAGGCCATTCGGTGTCTTTGCTAGGATGTTTTTGGTAGTTGCCAGGTAGATTTTTGACCGCAGAATGCTGTGATTGGCCAATCAGAATCCAGGATTTCCAAGAGTTCTCTAAAACAGGGTTTTATTGGTCGATTGAGATGGTGTTCTTCTTGTACCTGCAGGCAAGGTAAACCCAGAAACCGGCCATCCTTCAGGCAGATCCTTCTCCATCTGGATATCGCCTCGGCTGATGTGCTCGGGACGCCACAGGAGACCTACTTCAAATCTCAGGTGAGCAAATGTTGACTTCTACACTGACTTCTGCTGAGTCTCATCCAGAAAGAGTCACTGTGTCGTCCAGTGGCATCACTACAGAACGAAAGAAATGCAAAAGCAACATGAACCACTTATCCAATTGTTTCTCAGTTCTCTAATAGTTCTATAAATAAGAACTACATCGCTAAAATAAAATTGCAAATTGCATTCAACGAACATGCAGCATGAAAACTGTAGTGTGGTTCATGAACAAACGACTCTTTTGACTTGGTTCTGTAATGTATCTGTCAAAAAGAATCACAAATCAGCCTCAAATTTTATGAGTTGCTTGTTTGATTCATCTAAAAGAGTTAATTAAACCATTATGGGATGTTAATTGTTGAAAGTAAAACCAGAATTGTTTTGATTAATGATTTCCATCCATTGATTTCATGTGTATGTTTGTGTGCGACTAGTGTTATTTTAGGATTATTTAAATACTATTTATAAATATTTATAATTCTTTTAGTAATTAATTTGAATGCTTTTTTATCTTTTTTGTCGTATTTGTCATTTTTAATAGTTTTCGCATTTTTTATATTTCTATTTAACTTGAATTTATTTTTATTTCAGTTTTAGTTAGAATTTTATATCAGCTAGTTGCTAAGTCAACATTTCTAATTTTAAGTTTTTTATTTAATATTTATATTTTAATTTATTTTAGCTTTTTTCAATTACCAAAAACATTAAATTCTTTTAATGGTCACACTTTAGTTCGGGGACCAATTCTCACTATTAACTACAACTTTTGCCTCAAACTCCTAATTTGCTGCTTATTAATAGTTAGTAAAGTAGTTATTAAGTTTAGGAAAATATGGTCATGCAGAATAAGGCATTAATATGTGCTTTATAAGTACTAATAAACTGCCAATATGCTACTATTCATGCTTATTTGTCCCCAAACTAAAGTGTTACCATTTTAATTCACCCTAACAATCTTGTCTGTGGCAGGCGGAGTGGAGAGAGGAAGTGAAGAAGCATTTCGAGAAGATCAAAAGCGAAGGCACCTGCATCCACCGACTGGACGAGGAGCTGATTCGCCGCAGAAGAGACGAACTCAGGTGAGAGCAGACGAATCGCACACAAAAGCAGAACACAGAGCGGGACTGTCTGTTATGTGCTGTCTCACGGTCTCGTGCGTTTCAGACACGCTCTGGATATCCGAGAGCATTACGAGAGGAAACTGGAGCGAGCTAACAACCTGTACATGGAGCTCAGCGCTATCATGCTGCAGCTGGAGGTGCGAGAGAAAGAGCTGCTCAAGTAAGTCCTTCATGCTTTGCAAAAGAAGCAAATTAATTAAATAAATTAAGTAATAAAGTAATTAAAAATATTTGTTGTAATAATAATAATTCTAAAATAAAAACACTAAATAAAATAAAACACAAAAACTATATTAAAAATTATATTCGTTTAACTGCCTTATGTGGGCATTAGCCGACATCAGAGAACCATGAACATGCAAGTGTATTTTTAAATGATTGAAATATGTGACCCTGGACCACAAAAGCAGTCTTAAGTCGCTGGGGTATATTTGTAGCAATAGCCAAAAATACATTGTATGGGTCAAAATTATTGATTTTTCTTTTATGCCAAAAATCGTTAGGATATTAAGTAAAGATCATGTTCCATGAAGATATTTAGTACATTTCCTACTGTAAATATATAAAAACTTAATTTTTGATTAGTAATATGCATTGCTAAGAACTTCATTTGGACAACTTTAAAGATGATTTTCTCAATATTTAGATTTTTTGAGATTCCAGATTTTCAAATAGTTGCATCTCGGCCAAATATCATCCGATCCTAACAGACCATACATCAATGGAAAGCATATTTATTCAGCTTTCAGATGATGTATAAATCTCAATTTTGAAAAATTGACCCTTATGACTGGTTTTGTGGTCCAGGGTCACATATTTACTTAAAATCTCAGGGTGAGAACCTAATTGAGAGATGTAAACTCAGAATTGTGAGATAAAATGTCACAGTTACTTTCATTTTTTTTCATTCTGTGCTTCCATATCAAACCAACTGATCATTGTAGTCAAGTTTGTTCGAAATACAGTATATTAAATATTTACCTACAGATATTTGACTAATGTTGAAAAGTGCCATATTTGAGTGATGATTTGAATTAATTAAATAATTTCAAACTGATTCAAAACAAACTGAACTGATTCACAAAAATGAATCAAACTAATGCACTTTTATTATTTTTAAAGTTTAAATATCTAACAGTGTGTTCACACCAGACGCGAATGTAATTATTCGCGCGAGTAGATTACATACAAAGTCAACGCAAAGACGTGAATAGAGGCAAATTCGCGACGCGTTTGCCGCGAACGCACGATATTCGCCTCAATCGCGTCTTCCACGCAAGTTCAAAAATTTCAACTCGAGTGGAAAATTCGCAGGACGCGTTCTCGCGCAAGCCAATCAGCGAAGAGTTTCTTGACACGTCCAGTTGAATCAGACAATAGAAGAGAGCATTATTGTAGCCGCTGTTATTATATTGGTCTGGAGCATAGAAAACAATTAAAATCAGTTGTAGTGGTAGTTGTATTTTATTAGCATGGCTACAGAGATGCTGCTATCAATAATAAAAATAATAGTAATATCAGTGTATATATACAGTAGTAAAATGTAACACACACATTAATGCAGGATCCTAACGTTATTCATCCTCCTCTGGATGGTGCTGTGAACCCAGACACGTCGGCGTTTGGCTTTCCATTGTATTTGGGACTTTTTGACAACAGGTACAAAACAGAGATTGTAGTTATCTCCAGCATGGTTGATCGCGCTGTTTTTATTCACGCGAGTGACACGAAAAACATCCCGCGAGTAATCTAGAGCGAGTGACGCGATGCGCATATTCGCTTCGCGTCTGGTGTGAACACACCATTAGTCTTAGCACGTTCATGCAAGTCAGGAAACTAGGATCAAGACACTAGTTACTATAATCTCATAAATAAGTACGGTCATTCAGTTTGCATTGTATCGAATTTTGCGTGAATTACTTCTGGCAGTCTAATCCAATAATGAGTCAAGTAAGAGATTTTAAAATAGAGTACTTTCAGTTCATTCATTACACTGGAAATGTAGGAGGGTCAGCTGGGTATTTCATGCATAATGTGCACAGTAATCATACTTTATACTGCAGAAATCGCTTTTCTGATGCCGATTATGCTGTGTGCATCTCTCTCTCGAGTTTGTCTGTTTATTGGCAAATTACTCATGAAAGGATGTAATGAGTCTGAACTCTGACCCTGTCTGTGCCTGAATGATGCAGACGTCTCTCTGAAACTCGAATTAAATCTAATCTGCTTAAAGCTGGACCCGGCTCGTGCCGTTTGCATGACCCACATTCTCACTGAATGAGCACACAACGATCATTCAGTCAAATCTCACTTCTGCTTTTACTGAATCTGAACGTTTCCCATGTTTTATTGCAGGAGGGAGCAGGCTGTGGAGAAGAAGCATCCCGGCACGTACAAACGCCACCTGGTTCGGCCCATTGTGCGGCCCCATGCTGTAGAGAAGCTCATTAAGAAAAAGAGCAGCATGAACCATAAGCCCAGGACACAGCAGCCAAAGAGGTGAGCGATCCGTGAAGACATGGCCTATGTGCTGTTTGTGGTGTCTGTATCATAATATATTTAATAGTTTAACCAAGGGATTCACAAAATGAGGGAACTGCAGGGGGTTTGTGAGTTGATGAAAGGCTAGCAATGAATTAAACATTTATTATATTTCAAACAAATTAATAATTAATTGAAATAATAAATCATATAAATAATAACAAAATTATTTAAAAATAACTTCTTTTTTTCTTCAAAAATGAAAAGATAGTTGTTAAAATTATTAAAATTAATTATTTAATAATGTATTAAATTATACATTTCAGTAATAAACTAATTATTAAAATACATAAACTCATTTTAAAATAAAAGGCAAATAATAAAAATGAAAGTTATTTCAAATTAATTATTAGTAATATTAATATTCATTCATATTAATTAATGAAAGCAATTAAAAAGAAAAATAAGTTATTAAAATAAGTAAACTAATAATTTATTAAAAATAACAAATATCAAGAATAAAGTTATAAAAATCTAATATTAAAATAATTTTTAAATGAAAAGCAAATAAAGTATAAAGTATAAATTAATTAAAACAAAAATATATTTAATTATAATATAAATAATAAAAAGATTTATTGAAAAAATAAGTTGAAGTAATAAATACACTAATAATTATTTCAAAATAATAAATATCAATAATAAAAATAATTATTTAGAATAATAAAAAAAACATACAAATATTTTTAAAATTAAAAAAACAATCAAAAACAAATGCGAATGTGTTGATAAATTACTGACATATTAGCTTAAAATCTAAGGGGGACTTCAAGTAAATATTGTAGGTCAGATGGGTTTGGCTGACAAAAAAAGTCTGGGAATGGTTTATCATTTGTCAAGAAAAAGGGTTTTACTGAACAACGTGATGAACGTAATGTTCTAGAAACGTCATTTACTTTCTATTATTGTATTTTTATTGTTTTAAATAGTATACAGTATCTTGATATGTAATTTTTTGTCAATGTGTGATTATTTTCCATGAATATGGAAACACGGATGGATAATTTGTAGTTAAAGTCAATGATACTGTGCTGAATGAAATGGTATCCGTGATGAATTCTTCATGAGGTCATTAACCCAGTGCATGTGATCTCCTGCAGGCCGGATCTGCTGCGCTCCGAGGGCATTCCCAGCGTCGAGCCTCTTCCGGCACCGTCCCCGTTGTCAGGAAGCCCAAAAGTGTCCACCCCGCCTGGGAAAACCCGGTACCGCAGTAAACCCCGCCACCGGAGGGCCAACAGCAAAGGCAGTCACAACGAGTTCCCAGGAGCCCTCAAACCCAACTCGGCCCCGTCGGAGGAACAGCAGCCCCTACAGGACAGGGTTCGTACGGTCATGAAAAACCTGGAAAAGTCATGGAATTTTAAAACGGCGATTTCCAGGCCTGGAAAGGTTTTGGGAAAATAAATAAACCCAGAAGGTTTTGGAAAAGTCATGGAAATGTATTTCACAAATCTCTGTATAACAGAATGTTTAATCCGGTCCTGAATTTCGGAGTGGGATTGCGCATATATCGCATAGTTTTACTCATTCCCGAAGCTTTTGAGTTTAAAATGAGGGAAATTCCTGCACACATTTGTGACCCTGGACCACAAAACCAGTCATAAGGGTCAATTTTTCGAAATTGAGATTTATACATTATCTGAAAGGTGAATAAATAAGCTTTCCATTGATGTATGGTTTGTTAGGATAGGACAATATTTGAAAATCTGGAATCTGAGGGTGCAAAAAAATCAAAATATTGAGAAAATCACCTTTAAAGTTGTCCAAATTAAGTTCTTAGCAATGCATATTACTAATCAAAAATTAAGTTTTAATATATTTACAGTAGGAAATTTACTAAATATCTTCATGGAACATGATCTTTACTTAATATCCTAATGATTTTTGGCATAAAAGAAAAATCAATAATTTTGACTCTCAATGTATTTTTGGCTATTGCTACAAATATACCCCAGCGACTTAAGACTGCTTTTGTGCTCCAGGGTCACATTTATTCAGTATAACGTGTAGATCAGATGATAAAATAAAATAAATCCACACAGACTGTCAGATTAAATCAGTCATTTGAAAACCGTGTGAGTGATGCAGCTGTACGGTGTAGGGCTGTCCAAAAAAAAAAAATCAAATTTCGAATATTAGTTTAATTTAAAATAAAAATCCACATTCAAATGCAAAAACGCTGCATTCAAATTTTAGCTGTGCATCAGGCAGCCTTATCAGCGGCGCACAAGATGCAATGACGATGTAAGTGTCGTTGCATTTTAATGCTTTTGTTAGCCTATCCAGTTGAAGCCACTAGATGCGGCGCTGCTGCATTGTTTATTCAAAATATTGCGGAAAAAGAGAACATCAATGCGGTTAAGATGCTGTTTACGGCAAAACTGAAACCAAGCCGTTCACACAGAACGCATATTTATCGCTTTTTCTAGAGGGACATCTATCAGCGTTACACTCGCGTCTCGCACAAGAGAGCCGCATGTTTAGAAAGCTATGTAAAATTAATGCAAGTCCAACTTTTAAAAAACATGTCTCGAGAATATATGGCGGTTTTTCCCCATCCCACTGCATCTCATGTTTTTAAATGAAAAAGTACTCTTTGTGATTGGTTTTCAGTCCTTTGCATTAAACTATACATACATACATGATGCTGTTTCTAATTGTTTAAGCAACTTAATTATATATGGTTTATAAACATTATTTTAAACGTTATGCACTTTTTTCAAAGATAGTCATGTTATTTTATTGCTTTGAAGAAACATGCATTATTAATATTTCCCTTGATGTGCCCTCTTGTGGCCTCAGGAGAGAAGCCAAAAGCTTTTTCCCCCTAACTGAAATTATGCCATTTAATTTCGAATATAATTCGAATATTGATAATATTTAAGTACAAAAATCGAATTTAGTTTTTCAGCCATTTTGACAGCCCTACTACCGCGTCTTCATGAGTATCATATAATTAGTTATTTTTCATAGTTTGTTGCATTTAAGCAGCCAAATACACACAAAATGACGTCAAAATTGCCGTTCTGGCGTTTCTATCCTCGTAAACACTGTCGGTTTTGTCTTAAGTGAATGTAAACAGTTGAGAAAGAAAACGCATCAGTATTGGATCCATACATTGTCTTGTGACAGCAGCCTAAAGCTGTGCCGTCTGTTGTTTAATCTGTTTTTAATTTACAGTTTATTCCATTTTTTTATATTTTTGTACTTGAATACTATAGACCGAGACGGTTTCCAAAACGAAATTCAGGTCCTGAGTTCAACTGGTAATATTGGTTAAACAAATTACAATATTCAGTGATGTGATGATTTGTGACCCTGGAGCACAAAAGCAGTCTTAAGTCGCTGGGGTATATTTGTAGCAATAGCCAAAAATACATTGTATGGGTCAAAATTATTGATTTTTCTTTTATGCCAAAAATCATTAGGATATTAAGGAAAGATTAATATTCCATGAAGATATTTTGTAAATTTCCTGCTGTAAATATATCAAAACGTAATTTTTGATTAGTAATATGCATTGCTAAGAACTTAATTTGGACAACTTTAAAGGCTCTTTTCTCAATATTTTTATTTATTTGCACCCTCAGATTCCAGATTTTCAAATAGTTGTATCTCGGCCAAATATTATCCTATCCTAACAAACCATACATCAATGGAAAGATTATTTATTCAGCTTTCAGATGATGCATAAATCTCAATTTCAAAAAAATGACCCTTATGACTGGTTTTGTGGTCCAGACTCACACATGTTCTCTGCATGAAGTAACATCTGGCGTAGTTGCAGCTTGTACTTATTAACACAAATAGAAAGCAAACATATAGGCTAGCATTAATAGTCATTTATTTTAGTTAACATTCGCTATGATAAATTTGAACAGATTTTTTAATCTTATTGTAAAATAAACATTGGGTCATGAATATTGTCTCAAAAGTCAATATAATATAAATTTATTGGGAAAAATTTGTGCGAACCCTGCAGGAGCAAAGCTACCATCACCATCATCCCCCTCGGCCCGAGGGTCCGCTGTTACCGGTGAAGAGCCGCGAAAACGCCGTAGCCACCTGCGCTAACAACCTGCGCTACTTCGGCCCGGCCGCCGCTCTCCGCAGCCCGCAGACCGACCACCTGCAGCGGAGGCTGTCCGGCTCCAGCCCCGACCTCATTTCCACCGCCGTGGATGCCGATTCATGCCACCGCAGGTCCTCCGTCCCTCCGTCCACGGGCTCCGGTGCCTGCTGCCAGGTGCATCCGTTCCCCGGCTGCATGCACTGTCAGGTGACGCCGGCCGCTCCCAGCCACCCCGAGCTCCCGCATTACTCACTGCTGAGCACGTGCGAAGAAACGCCGCCCGCCGGCAAGACAGCGATGGAGCCCACGGCCGAGGGAGAAGCAACGGGAGAGCAGCCGGAGCAGAGATCCAGCGGCCTGCTGCACTCGCTCAGACCCCTGAGAAAAGTGAGTCTGAATGGCACTTGCATTAAAACGCCCCTATTATGGGTAATGATGAAAGGTTCATATTTTGGTTTTGGGAGTCCCCAACATCAGGTTGACATGCATGCAAGGTTTTACTGTCACCTTTGACCAATTTAATGCATTCTTGCTGAATAAAAGTGTTAATTTCTATATTTAAAAAAAATAGTTTAGTAATTTATTCAATATAATCAGACACGTATGATGGGGATATGAAACTGTTCTGCATATGATCCAGGTGTTTTATTTGTGTATGTGATTTTAACATATGCTCTGTTGTATGTGTCCGTCAGGCGGGAGACGAGTCGTCTGAGGAAGAGGAAGGAGAGGTTGACAGCGAGGTGGAGTTTCCACGCAGACAGCGGTGAGTCTGCTTTGATGATTGATAATTAATCATTTCTGTCACGATTCCCCAGAAGCCTCAAATTAATCATGTAATCTTTAAACCTGTGTTTCTTTACCATTAGCCACAGAACAAGTCCTTTTTTAAAAGTCCAATTTTTTCGAAATGGAGATTTATAAATCATCTCGAAGCTGAATAAATAAGCTTTCCATTGATGTATGGTTTGTTAGGATCGGACAATATTAGGCAGAGATACAACTATTTGAAAATCTGGAATCTGAGGGTGCAAAAAAATCTAAATATTGAGAAAATCATCTTTAAAGTTGTCCAAATGAAGTTCTTAGCAATGCATAATACTAATCAAAAATTAAGTTTTGATATATTTACGGTAGGAAATTTACAAAATATCTTCATGGAACATGATCTTTACTTAATATCCTAATGATTTTTGGCATAAAAGAAAAATCAATAATTTTGACCCATACAATGTATTTTTGGCTATTGCTACAAATATACCCCAGCGACTTACAAATCACAAATGTCGTTTTCCTCCTGCAATGTTTCCAGGCCTCATCGCTGCATGAGCAGCTTCCAGTCGTACTCCACCTTCAGCTCGGAGAACCTGTCGGTGTCTGACGGCGAGGAGGGAAACACCAGCGATCACTCGCACAGCGGCCCGCTGGAGCAGCTCAGCGCCAGTCAGGAGGAGCATCTGGACGAGCTCCTGTCCCACACGCCTGAGATCCCCATCGACATCTCCACGCAGTCCGACGGCCTGTCCGATAAAGAGTGCGCCGTCCGCCGGGTCAAGACCCAGATCTCTCTGGGCAAACTGTGTGCTGATGAGCACAGCTACGAGGTGAACGCTCTCTCTTATTTCAGCCAAAATCATTCACGTGAATTAGGGCTGCACAATTAATCGACTTTCTAATCACAATTATGGATGCCATAATTACGTAATCATTCAAAGCGGCAATTAATCGTTCAAAGTCCACTTATGTTATCTGCACTCTTAAGATATGTTTTTTTCTTTCTACATGTTATCTTAAGGGTTTTTCCATTGTTTTAGTTTTAGTATAACATTATAATACCATTCATATTTTTACTTTTTTTATAATTTAAAGAAGAAACCAATCCGATGTATATTTGACATTTGAGGCTTAATACTATAGAAAAGCACTAAAGGTTTTTCAGTTAGAGTGTTTTCAGCTTGTTTATTTTCATATAAAAATACAGCATGCAGTTGCATCAAACAATAGTGTAAACATCATTCAATGTAAATTGTGATAATCGTAATTAATAATCGCAATTACAATTTCAAGGTAATAATCGACAATTATGATTTTTGTCACAATCGTGCAGCCCTAACGTGAATCGGTTCTTTTAAATCGGGAACTGCAGGGGGTTCATGAGGATATGAGAAGCTAATCATTTGAAATAGATACATAATTAAAAAATAAAAACAATCAAAACAGTTGCTAATATAAATTGAAATAAATAATTTTTAAACAATCAAAATGAAACTCTCAATGATATATAAATACATAATTTAAAATAAACTCAAAAAAAAAAAGTGTATGAAATATTTGGAATCATTTTTAAATAAAATAAATCATTTTAAAATCAGAACAAAGCAAAACGCTTACTAAAATATTGTGTATTTTACATAAAGTAAAATAAAAACAATACAATTAAATAGTATTAAATATTTGACAAATTAAAATAAACAAAACAATTAATTAGTTTCTTAAACGGTTACAATTACGTAAGCAGTTACTAAAAAATTAAAAATGTTTGGGATGGTTTTAAATAAAACAAAATAAAACTCTTACTGTTTTTTTATGTAGACTATGTATCTGAAGTAAATTAAAATTTTAATAAATACATAATTTGTTTTTAAATAAAAACGATCAAAATAATACAACTGAATAATATGAAATATTAGTCAAATAAAAAAGAAATAATTTTAAAATAAAATCAATCAAAATAAAATAAAAAGATTATATATTTTATCTGAAATAAATTAAAATGAAAATAAATACATAATTTTAAAATGAAAACCATCAAATTAAATTTATTACCAAAAAATATGAAGTATTTTAAATAAATTAAAATAAAATAAATCATTTTAAAATGGAAAACAAAATATAATGTATTGTCTTTTTCCTTTTTATTTGATATACATTAATGTAACTACAAAATTACGATAAAAACTGAATAAAAGAATAAAACGATTACTAAAACAATGAAATATTTTAAATAAATTAAAAAAAAATTTTTTTTATCTTAAAATAATATTTTATCTTAAATTAAACTCAAGTAACTAAATAATTTTAAAATAAAATACTTTATCATGTGACCATTAAGCTCCATTAGAGAACTGTGAACATGCAAATGTGTTGTTAAATAAGTGAAATATTAACTTGAAATCTCAGGGGCTACTTCAAATAAATAATTTTAGCTCAAGTGGTTTGACTGAAAAAAAGGTTTGGGAATCCAAATTAACCTGCTCAAAAAATAATTCAGTGACTCTTTTTGGAACTGAATCAACAAATTCATCGAAAAGATCCGACTCAAGCAAATGATTCATCCAGGATCAGAATCATAATGTATCCGGATGACATTATACTGAAGAATGATTATCAGTGTTTTTGACGAGAACGTAATGTGCTGAATTGTTTGAATTCTTTAATACAGGGGTTCCCAAACTTTTCCATTTCATGACCCGTCTAGACAAGTATAATCTATTTCACGACCCACCAAAATATTAGAGATAAAAAAACAATTGACATTACTTTAAGCTTAATCTTAATTAAAAAGATTATTTCTCTTATTTATTTGGTTCCACAGTGTTTACTGATCTTCAGTTTTGTATACCTAAACTTTGTGTAAGTTATTTGTTATTTTATATTAGGCATATAGCATGGTGTATTTTTATTCGTTTTGTTAATAAAATGTTCTAGTTGTATTTTGTTGTCGAATGTTGCCGATTTGCCGCTAATTTGAAAGTGAAATTAAAATGCGCACGCGCTTTTAAGCTATTTAAAAGTGAAGGAAAGTGAGGAAAAGAAAGAAAACTAAAAACAAACAACTGCTTGACGCCGAATTGCCGCTAATTTGAAAGTGAAAGTAAATACAAGCTATTTAAAATTTCCTCACCGTCACAACCCTAGCCTTATATAATGAACTTAAATGGAACTTCCTGTTTGTTCATCTCTCTCTCTCTCAGAATCCGCTGCATTTCAGAGATTGCGACTGCGACACGTCGGATGCGGAATGTTCCGACGCCACCATCAGGAACAAACAGCCCTGTGCACCTTCATCCTGGTGAGCGCCAGCCTTCGGAGGAAACACGGCAATAATCCACGCCTGACCCGTCTGATCAGCCCTTCCCATAATCCCCCTCTCTCTCTCTGAGCATCTCAGGCAGATTCCTCTGAAGTGATAATGTAGCTAGAGTAACACGCATAATTTATTTTATTACGTGCCCGAGGAAACGCAAAACAAAATCAGGAACTCGAATAACAACGACAACAGAGCATAAATTCAGAGCGTTTGCGCTCAAGTGTTCAAGGCGACTCGATTTTAACCAGTTAGTTAGTTAGAAGGTGATTGCGGTCTGCGAGAATGTGTGTATATATGTCTGTAGGAAGTGGAATGTGAGCGAAAGTGTTAAGTGCGTAGCTTGAGGATCCATTCCATGATGGGACCCGCCAGACGTGTGTCTCTGGCCACCTGCTACTTCCTGAGTTTACAGAAACTTTAGTTTGAGCACCAGCAGGAACGATGTCCTTCCTTGTTTCTTTTGCCCTTTTTGACTTCCAAGACGTGTGGAAATATCCCAGCATGCCTGCTTGGTCGGCATTTGATCAGCCAATCAGACTGCTGCTGCTGCTCACCTCTACGGACGAACAGGAAGTCAAAGAACAACTGCTCTAGCGGAACAACGTCTTTAACGATCAAATCAGTGTTTGAAGCAAACCCGAGCAGCTTTTTTCCTCATCTCAGGACTGTGTTTGAAGAGACGCTGCGGACATAAGTGTGACATCAACCACAAAGAGTTTATTTTCTTCCGTCGTCTTTATGTTGACGTGAAAAATGACGATGTGCACTGCTGGTCAAAAGATTGAAGTGATGAAGATTTTTAATGTTTTTGAAAAAAAAAAAGGCTCTTTTGCTCATTGAGGCTGCGTTTATTTGATCAAAAATGCAGTAAAATCAGTAAAATTGTGAAATATTTTTACAATTTCAAATAACTGTTTTCTTTGGGAATATATTGTAAAATGTAATTTATTTCTGTGATGCAAAGCTGTATTTTCAGCATCATTACTCCAGTCTTCAGTGTCACATGATCCTTCAGAAATCAGTCTAATATGCAGATTTGCTGCTTCGTTATTATTGGTGCTTAATTATTAATAATGGTTGTCATTATTATCAATATTGAAAACAATTTTGACTGGTATTTTTGCAAAAACAAGCTTTTTTCAGGATTCTTTGATGAATAGAAAGTTCAAAAGAACAGCATTTATCTGAAATGGAAATCTTTTATAACATTAAAAATGTCTTTACTGTCACTTTTGATCAATTTAATGCATCCTTGCTGAATAAAAGTATTAATTTCTTCTTTTTTATCTTATGGTTTCCACAAAAATATTATCAGCATTGATAATAATCAGAAATGTTTCTTGTACAGCAAATCAGCATATTAGAATGATTTCTGAAGATCATGTGACACTGAAGACTGGAGAAATTATGCTGAAAATTCAGCTTTGATCACGGAAATAAATTACATTTTAACAGATATTCACATAGAAAACAGCTATTTTAAATTGTAAAAATATTTCACTATTTGTGCTGTATTTTTGATCAAATAAATGTAGCCTTGGTGAGCAGAAGAGACTTCTTTCAAAAACATAAAAAAAACGTAATTATTCCAGTCTTTTGAGCGGCAGTGATGATGTTCTGGAGATGCAGTGTCCCTGTAGAGTTAAAGGGATCGTTTACCCAAAAAACTAGTGTAAATTTCATGCTGTTTGACTTTTGTTCTTCCATGCAACCTGTCAAGCTCCAAAACGACCAAAAAAAGGACCATAAAAGTATCACAATATTACGTCTGTGTTCCATGCAAGAAAGTCTCGTGGGTTCGGAACAACACAAATGATGCCAGAATTGTGATTTTTGGTTTAAGCATCCCTCTGAAGCGTCTGTAACGTGTATGGTGTGTTTCTGCCGGTGTTTGTGTGTTTATAGCGTGCCGTTCAAGGAGCCCGCAGAAGCACAGAGCTCGTTTGTTTCAGGGCCGCGGGTGAATCAGCAATAACGGTGGTTTTGCGCTCAGGCTATTGAGAATCATTCGCTCAGGATGACTGTCTAGCAGGCTGGACAGACGCGAGGCGGAAATACAGTGCTTTGTAAAAGACCTCTATTTTTGCAGACATGAGTTCATTATTTTTACACATCGAGTTTTTTTGAGTAAAAAAAAAAAAAGCAAGAAAAAGAAATGGAAGAAGTCCCGTGCTTTTTGCTGGTTTATGCTCAGGTTCAGTGCTTTATAGTGCAAATGAGTCTCCACTAGGGAAAAGTGGTTCGTTTGGAACAATTTTGCACTGCATTTAAATCCATCATTTTTGTGAACAAAACAAACTGGGTTAAATTGCAGTGTGAAAGTAGTCTGTGTGTAAATTCTCCCTCGCTAGTGTGTTTTTATTTGTCTTTTCCTTATGAAAGGGACACTGCATCGTCTGGCATGTCTGTATTTAATGATTGCATTCATATTTACCCTGTGTTTAGATATAGATGTTATAGTACTAGTTAAAATGCCTCGTTCATCATCAGTTAATGCAGCCGGATGTGTTTCTGAACCGGATACGGCATGTGAAATAAACTGTGAATGGTATTATTATTATTTTCCGACATCTTACTAAAAGAAGCCTTGCAAGACGTACTTCCACATTAAAACAACAGTATCATTGAGTTCATGAGAAAAGCTGTGAGTTTGCAGCAAATGAACAAAAAAAAAACTTTTTTGTCAAGTTTAGTCATCTCCGTTCTGGTACATAGCGCCCATTTTTAACTATTCAATCCATTTCTGATGGATAAAAATCCAGTTTCACCAAGGAATATTAAAGATTACAGAAGCAAAATGGGTTGTGAACAGCTTTTCATGTTGACTTCATGTCTACAAGGGCAAAATAAGCCATTATTACTGTATAATTTTTGTCATTTCTGTTCAGTGTGATGGTAACGTGCTAAAAACGCAAGGTGTGTTTAGATGAAGCGAACTAATTGTAACGAAGGAGAACCGAAAACACGCACCAACCTCATTCTCTCCGTTTACGTGTTCCTCTAAAGGTTTTTAGTGAGTGATGTATGAAGTATGATATTGTATGAAGTCTCCACAAATCCTGTAAATTATGATTTTGATTTTAATTTAATTTAAAAATGTCTTTCTTATTTTTGTAGCTGGTCTACAGGATCATTAATTTATTTTGAAGCCCTAGCTGTTAATTTCTGTGTTTCTTCATCTCATAATTGTCTCATGTATGTTAGAATTGTCTTCAGAAGTATTACTGATGAGGTGAGATGGCATCTTAAAGGAATACTTCTCTCAGAAATGGACATTTGGTCATTTTCTTATGGAAGCCCATTTCTGCCATGAAATATAAACACAAATACCTTTTCTATTTTACTTATTTTATAGCAGAAAAAAACATAATTGCGAGATATAAACAAAGAATTGAGAAAAAAGTCAGAAATGGGAGATATAAACAAAAAATTCCAAGATATAAACTTTCAAATTTAGAACAAAATATATATATATTATGATTTGAAAAAAAAATTATTTCAAGATGTAAAAAACTAAAAGAAGTCAGAATAGCAAGATATAAACTCTTGAATTCTGAGTTTCTCTTGCTATTGTAACTTTCTTCTCGGAATTGAATTTATATATTGCAATTTTTTCTCAGAATTTTGATTAAAAAAAAGTCAGAATTGTGAGGTAAAAAAAAAAATCTGAATTTTTCATGTGGCAGAAACAAGCTTCCATATTTTCTTCACCTGAACGCTATTTTGGAAAACGAGGAGGGAAAATATCTGGACATTTATTACATCTGAACACTTTTCATGTGTTCATTCTCATAGACCATTGTTTCTAGCTAGAGATAATTGGCTCACATTTAATCATTGTAATAAAATGACACAAACATGTTCTGGTTGTAAAGATAATTCCAGTGTCATACAGTTCTTTGGCTGTATCACAGAGAATTGAAAGTATGAACCGTACCGTTTCTCCTGCCATCATCTGTCCTTATTCACGTTAACCATTTTTAATTGCTTTGTCAACTACTACATATACAGGTATTTAAAAATGAACTATTTTTGTGCGGAATATCTTCAGCTCTGGGCTCATTTTCCTCCTCCAGTTTGTTTCTTACTCATGTCTCGGCCCTTTTCCTTCCTTATCTTGAATGGTGTTATGATTTCAGTGCTACAGGAGTGACTTGTGAAATCAAGGCAGAGCAACTGCATGGAATAAACACTGATGTACTGTACCAAACTCTGCCGCCTCTGCTCACTCTGTCCTGATCTTGTGATTAGTTTAACTCAAGAGCTTTGTTGTGCTTTTCAAATGTGCTGTGTATATAGCCATAAATACAGTATTTCATGTCCATTCACTTATACCAGGTATGAAGTATGAGGCAGAACAGAGTTTAAGTGCCAGATAACATATCTAAAATAGAGTTGCATGTTCAAAGTTCACACATTTTATTGCATTTGCAGTTTACAGAGGATGAGATAATCAGACTGCAACCAATGAGATCAAATCTGTTGTATTCTCCTAATTTGCTTGAAATATTAACAATGTAAGTTAGCTTTTTTTTATATAATGCAATTGATTTGAAAGTATTTTAAAGTGTCTTTATCAGGTTTAAACCAAACCCTTCTCAATCCCAGCATGCATAAAGTGCTTCCCATAAAGTTGCATTTCGTTTACGGTTATGACAACATTTGCAGTGCAACGTATTTAATTTAATAATTAATAATTTATGCATTTAGCAGACGCTTTTATCCAAAGCGACTTACAGTGCATTCAGGCTATACATTTTTTACCAGTATGTGTGTTCCCTGGGAATCGAACCCACGACCTTTTAAAAAAAAAAATGTAAAAAATGTGGGACTACAGTTTATGTATTTAGATTTTTAAAATGATAGCACAAAATTTCAGCTTTAAAATTTAAAAAAACAAAATTACATTTCAGTCAGAAATGCATATTTTAATCAACCACATTCTCTATAGTGGTGTTCTGTTGCTATGGTTACCCCTGAATGCAATCGTGACACTTTGACAATTATGCACTTTGACAAGCTTAAAAAAAAAAATCAACCTTTCATGGTTACTAAAACATTTGAAAACACTATTGAAATGCATATGCTTTTATGTAAAAGCACTCTTAAGACCCCGGCCCCTTTTCTGTGCAACATATTTCGACAGACCAGACCCACACATAATCTGTGCCTGATATACTGTATTTCAGATTATGTACGTAGGATAAAATGAAAAACGAGATTAAAAAAAAGTGCAGTCGTGCCTACTGGTAGATAGATTCCCAGCTAATAGGGAACGTTCTCTCAAGGTTCTTCCAGTAACGTTAATAGAATGTTTGATCAAAGTTGTCTAGTCTTTAATGTTCTCAAAAAGTTATTTATATATAATTTATGGAACTTTTTAAATTTTAGTTGGACTTTCCTCTTACGTATTTAAACGTTACTATTTGCACTGTTTTCCAGGACATCCAAAATAACATTCACAGGTAGGCTAATGTTCACATAATGTTTGCAAAATAATAAAAGTTGGGTGTTCATTTTAATGTTGCTACTTGTTTCGGAACATTCAGAAAAGTTTCACAAAATGTTCTGAAAACTACGCAAAAAAAGTGTAGTATGCGCTTCACATACATAGTAAACATAAATAGTAACTTGTAAATACGATAAATGAACGTCCAAATAAAACATTTCACAAAGGGAACGTTCCATTTGATCATTTTGCTAGCATTTTGTGAACTTGGTTCTGGGTTTTTTAGCTTGTTTGCTGTACACCTTGTCACACAGCAGATTTTTTTCGCTTTGTTTTTTGCTGTAAGTCAGAAATGACAAGGAGGCAGCTTCCCGCAATACAAAGTCAATGGAGAGGGTTGGATTGTGTGGGCGTGGCCTAAATGCGCAGTGGGCGTGGACGTCAGCGCGGGCACGTCAAAAAGACTGTTTTTCATGTTTGTTCATGCTGACAGCAAAATGCAGAAGGCACTCCAGCTGTAGACTTTTTTTTATTATTTTATTTTATCGTGTATTGAGCGTTTCAGTTTGAGCCTCCACAGTCGATAATTTGTCTGAAATATAGTGAATTAATAGAAAAGTAGATCTATTTGCATATATATGCAACGATACAGCTTATGTCAGTAGGTGACCAATTGTGAAGAACATGTCCAGATCATATTTTAAAATCAGAAGAAAATGAGAAATCGCATTGTATTGTATTGTATAATTTTTTACATGCATTTATTTAGCTATTGACATTATTTTACCATACATTTTACCCTCATTTGCTTATTATCATTAGTGATATGGTAATATACTATATATACCAAACAGGGTTATTATAGTTAACGAAAACCATATTAAAAAATAATAATAATAAAATAAAATTAATAAAATTACTTGAAATAAAATATTTAAAAAACGTACTCATTATTAAAATATATAAAATATAAAATAAAAACTAATTCAAAGTATTAGCAAAAAAGTGCAAATATGACCTGGACATTTTCTTTTCATCCCATCAGATTATGAATGTGCACTATATTAAAAGCCATGAAGTGAATAAGCAGCATTCGTTCATTTGTGAGCATGCTGGGAAGTTATCATTTATATAAACCTCTGAATAGTGTCGAGTGTGATTTCTTCAGATTCAGTGCTATCTCTCTGTAGGTATGAATGCAGAATGTGACCCGGATGGGCATCTATGTGGGCACCAAGGTGTATCTGGTGCATGAGGTACTCTCATCTCTCACCATTCATGTTTTCCACTGATCTTTGCTAATGTGTGGATGATAATGTGGATGAACGTTAAACATGTTTAGGCCTACATGATATATATGAGTATTAATGAGTGTATTTGAATTGATTTCAGGGTTATCAGGGGCTGGTAGACGGAGGAGACAACATTAAACTGGCCAACTGGCAACGCGTCACCAATATAATTCAGCTGGTAAGAGACTCAATCAGATCTCAACAGAGCTGCAGTTTAGTGTAGTCTAGATCTAGTTAACAACTCTTAAATGTGTTTGTACCTGAGGGCACTACAGCTGCAAAAAGACATTTCTGTTATAAGCTCTTCCTTCATGGAAAACATTGGTTAAGGGTTATTATAATTAATTAAAACGGTAAAAAAAAAATGTTATTTGAAATAAAATAAACATTAACTGAAATAAAATCAATATGTATTTATAAAGAATAAATAAATAAATATGTAATTTCTCCTTTTCATTTAGTTTGACTTATGTACTAAAATAACTAAAACTGAAATA
>NW_015537945.1:660722-674199 GCF_001515605.1 Sinocyclocheilus anshuiensis | reverse complement strand
TTTTAGTTTTAGTTCTAAAGTGTTCTTCATCTCAATGATAGAGCACAACCAAATTTCTAAAACTTAAAAATAAATAAATAAAATGGAAAATATAAAAATAATAATATTAAATTATTATTATTATTATTATTATTATTATTGTTGCTGTTGTGCAGTGTTAGTTTAATATTATTTTAATACTATTGTATTTTTTTATATTTCAATTTGGGTTTTATTTTTCAGTTTTCATATTAAGTTTAATTTTTTTCTGCTTTTGTGATTTTATTTCGGTTTTTTTTATTTTATTTTTTTTGTTTGGCTTTAAATTATTTTTATTTCAGTTTTAGACATTTTAGTAACCTAAACCAAGGCAACATTTCCAAGCATTTTTTTATTTTAAAATCTAATATTTAGATTTCAGCTCTTTTTCAATGAATGAAAATGATGTTGAATAGTGTTGTTAGTTTTGTTAACGCATTGGTTTTTCTTGAGCCGAATGTGTCTAAGCTCTGCAGCTCTTCACTCTTCCTGCTCTTTCGCTTTCTCTTCTGTCTGTTCTGTGTTCTTCAGTTAAGCTGGTAAACTGGTAAGCTGTCCTGATGCATGTGCTCTGATGTAACACTTTAGAATAACAGAGATGTTACATTAACATCTATAGGAGCTGCATTTAGTATCTTAAATGCTCTTTTCCATGCATTAGTTTGGTTGCCTACTGTATGCACTTGTCCTGTATGCAGAGAGTTCAGTCTGAATTGAGTATCAAATTATTACCAACTTGTCCAGCAGACAGAGATCTTAAAATTAAGATTTCTATGATTCTGTCATGAAATGTGTCCATTATTTTTCTGCAGTTTTTCACATATAATCCTGTTTGAAAGCGTTTATGGAGACTTTTAAAGGGACAGTTCACCCAAAAATGAAGATTTGTCATCATTTATTCACCCTCATATCATTTCAAACCCTTATGCCGTTATTGTTTCAGTGAAATTCTGAAATGATAAACCTCTACTCTCAAATCTCATCACGTTTGTTGATGCATTGCGTCAGGTTTGATGTCAAAACAGCTTTGAGCATCACGTGTTGAAACTGAATGTGATGCATCAATGCAACATGTTTTAATCTGAAAGGACAAGAGTAACGTTCTGTTTCTCGCACAGAATAACTTTGAATATTTCATTGATTGATTGATTTACTTATTTAACCAGGAAGGTACCGTTGAGATACAACATATCTTCTACCAGGGAGTCCTGGTCAAGATAGGCAGCAAAGGAGAAAGTTACAAAGAAATACATATTATCACCACACAATGAACAAACGCAATTCTGAGAACATATCAGTCTTTTCCCCGCCTCAAAATTGGATTTTAACTAGCAATTGTGACTTTATATTTCGCAATTCTGTGAAAAAAAAGTAAGAATTGTGAGATAAAAAAATCGCAATAACCTTTCTTAAAAAATTGTATTCAGTGGCGGAAACGGGCTTCTATAGAGAGTGCTAGAGTTAGAGGGTCAAATAAATATAGTGCACGAGTCACTCTGTCTACTGTTAGGTTACTTTAATAATGCCTTTATGGTGTCTGTGTAGATTCTTCCAGGAAAGATTGTGAGTCCCTGATTTGGAGAGTTTGTGTTTTGACTGCTCTGCTTACTTTTCTTTTGAATGCTTGACTCTGATGCATGTGTGTGACCGTTCGGCCGCTGCGCTGACATGCATTAGAACCTATTCCTCTTGTTGAAGCATTGCAATAAACGCCTCTGCATGATTAAAAACACTGATCACAAATGCATGATTTGCAGTGGTGCGTGTTGTTCACTCAGGGAGGAACGGTGATCGGCAGCGCGTATGTAAGGCCTTCACCACACGAGAGGGCCGTTTAGCTGCTGCCTTTAACCTGGTCAAACGCGGCATCTCGAATCTGTGTGTGTGTGGAGGAGACGGCAGCCTCACCGGGGCCAACATCTTCCGCTCTGAGTGGAGCGCACTCCTCCATGAGCTGCTGAAGAAAGGTACTGAATCACACTGAGCGTGCCCTATCAAATCCGCTCTATCTCTTTCCAAATTCTGTAGTGAAGTGTCTCTACTCTGCTGTAAAAGTACTTTTCAAGTGTCTGTACTTTATCAGTGTTTTTCTTTAGAAAACTCTTACTTCACAACATTCCAAAGCATACGTTTGCACTACGTTTCATATTAAATATAATATATTACTTAATTACATTAGAAATCTAGTACTTTCTTACTTTTACTCAAGTTAAAGTAATTCAAATTTTTACTTGCATACAAAAAAGTACTACATTTTACATGTTCTTAAAGGAGACATATTATGCCCCTTTTTACAATATGTAATATAAGTCTCTGGTGTCCCCAGAATGTGTCTGTGAAGTTTCAGCTCTAAATACTCCACAGATCATTTATAATATCATTTTGAAAATGCCTATTTTGAGTGGAAGCAGAAACACGCTGTTTTTCGGGCCTATCTCTTTAAATGCAAATGAGCTGCTGCTCCCCGCCCCCTTTTCCAGAACAGCGCTATGCCATTACAGCTCGGACCTGCTAAAAACATCTGTTATGGTTCTGATTATCATGTTTATCGAGCTGAAATCATGTGGTTTAAACCATATGAGTTTAAACTTCTGATATACGGTAGATCTGTGTGGCAGCAGCAATATACAGTAAATAAATCAATAAATCCACTGCTCATGTTGCACCGTATTTCATTTTAGGCGTTTTTACAGAGTTGCGTATTTTAACCAATCACACACAATTCTGTTGAGCTTAGGAATGCAATGGCCAATCAGAGGAGTTCAGATGAGTCAGCGTAACAGTGTATACAGCTTCAGTGATTATAACAATAGTTTTGTTTTTTTGAGAGTGCTTAAACTCGCGGTAGATCAGTGTTGGTGATGTCACTTTCTATAACTGTTATATCATTTATTCGCTTTTTGAATAACCGTGGAAAGGAAACGTTATATAATTATCAATTTCTAACGTTTTTATTCAATTGTAATCACGCTAAATACAAATTCATTCCCATTAAACAATGTCCCTTTAGTGGCTCACGTTATTTTATTAGAACGCGCGTTATTTGTTTTCCGTGCCTTTCTGAATACTGTCACCAACCCATCCCTGCACATCAAATCCCCTGCACAGCCTGGAACATAACATTTATTTCCATGATCTGCCATTTTCGCTATTATCCTCGCTTGTTTCTTCACAATACCTACAGAACTTCTGATGGTTCGGCTGGCATAGAACATGGGCGGGTATATGCAAATATTGGGGGCGTACATATTAGTGATCCTGACTGTAACGTCACGGTCGGTCACGAACAGCTTGTAACACTCCAAAGAGAAAGGAAAACTTGAAATCGCATCATATGACCCCTTTAAAGGTAAAAAAAAACAAAACTTTTATTTATGAAATGTAGTGCAGTAAAAAAGGCATTATGCTTTGGAATGTAGTGAAGTAGAAGTTTTCCAAAGAAAATCTGATAAAGTACAGATACTTTTTAAAGTTACTTGAGTAAAGTATAAATACTTCACTACTGTCCACCTCTGTTTTGTTCCCAAATTCTGTTTTCCATTTTCATTTGTTCCATTTTAATTACATTTTAATATTTAAAAATAATGTCTAAGCAACTGAATTCATTAAACATTAACAGTTGAATAAGTTACTAAAATGTTAACAGTAATAATGCTCATTGAAAAAAAGTGGTTTTCTATTTTCTTTCTTTTTTCAACTTTTTCCCCCCAAATTTTTCCCTTTTTTTTTCGGGCTGTTGACATAAGTTCCATGAAAATTATGCACTTTTTTTTTTTTTATCCTCTTCTGCTCATTATAATTATAGGGTGATATAAATGCCAGACAGGGTTCTTATATTTAACTAAAGCCATAAAGAAATACTTCCTTCATTACTTGACATAAAATAAACATAAATTAAATTATATATATATATATATATATATATATATAAACGAATTTTATTTCAGCTATTTTTAAAGGCAACATTTCTCATTTGCATTTAGTTTAACTTGATATAACTAAATTTAATTAAAATGAATGAAAACTGTATCCAGATATTTTCACACACTATTAGGAGCCTATGAAATCTGTTTTATTTTTTTCCCAAATTCTATGTTTTCCATTTTAATTAGATTGTAATAATCAAAATGATGTATAAGCAATTGAATTAATAAAACATTAACAATTTAATAATTTATTAAAAGTTTAACTATAATAGTGCTCTTTAAAAATATATATTTATTTTATTTTTTTTTTTTGCGAAATTCTGTGATAATACAGATTTATTATCAAAAACGGTGGTAATCAAATGAATGCATGAAACTGTAATTAATCTTTTAAAATGTAATCAAATATAATTTATTGCAAACAAAGTGCTGGACAATAGAGGTTTGCTCTTTAAATGAAAACATGGATGAAAAAATAGTGGCAAAATTCTGTGAAATGTTCAGTTTTGTGATTGGATTCTGTAATTCCATCCATGTTTTCATATCGCAGTACAATAACATGCTCTAATGTTGAGCACAATGATTCAAATGAGCTTTACTTTCTGCTTCATAGTTTGTCATCAGATTAATGACTGAATTGAAACTTTAGAAACGTTTACTGCCAAAAAACTGTATTTGAAAGTCTGACTCAAGCTCAGAAGAATCTCATAAATCTTTATGAAGGCCTTATCAAAGTCCGTTTAGGGCAAGTCTGTTACTCAGCAACAGTGTTCAGGAAACCATTCTGAAACTGTAGTTTCCCAAGATACAAACTACTCATCATTTAAAGAAGTTATTCTATAAGAAGCTATTCTACAAGTTACCAGCAAAACGTATTTCACTTTTAATTAAGTTGTTCCACTGAAGGGGCCACATTAGTTTAAATATGTAATACATATTTCTGTTGTTATTTTACATTTATTGATGTATTTATTTTATTTTAAATAATTCATTTTAATATTAATAATTATTTTATTTATTTATTATTATTATTTATATTTTTCCCATTCCCCAAATCATTTTAATATGTAATAAATATTTCTATTTTTTTATTTTACATGTATGTTGTTTATTTTATTTTAAATAAACTTATTTATTCAATTAGTTAGTTAATATCATTTATTTTTATATTTTATATAATGCATTTGAGTTAAATCCGCAGAATCATTTTCAGTCACGATGTGATTATCAGTTTTCATCATGTTGAAGAAAGCTTGTGGATGTTTTGATCCTCTGTGTTTTGTCCTGTAGAGCAGCAAGATGGGCGTGGACGCGGGGCCAGACACTCCCGCCTGTGTGATCGGCCTATCAGGAAACCAGGCTTGATGTATGGTTTGTTAGGATAGGACAATATTTGGCTGAGATACAACTATTTGAAAATCTGGAATCTGAGGGTGCAAAAAAATCTAAATATTGAGAAAATCATCTTTAAAGTTGTCCAAATGAAGTTCTTAGCAATGCATATTACTAATCAAAAAATAAGTTTTAATATATTTACGGTAGGAAATTTACAAAATATCTTCATGGAACATGATCTTTACTTAATATCCTCATGATTTTTGGCATAAAATAAAAATCGATCATTTTGACTCTCAATGTATTTTTGGCTATTGCTACAAATATAACCGTGCTACTTATGACTAGTTTTGGGCTCCAGGGCCACAAATACCAAACAGTTTGCATTCAATTTGACAACCAGTCTCAAATAATTTCTCACATTTCTATTCTATTCTAATATAGTAACACTTTCCAATAAAGTCCCTTCAGTTAACATTACTTAATGGATTAACTAACAATGATTATACATTTGTTACAGTATTTATTATTCTTTGTTTTCATTAGTTAATAAAAATACAACTGTTCTTTGTTATTTTATATTATTTCAGGTCCATTAAATAATATTAACAGATACAACTTTTGATTTGAATAATGTGCTAGTAAATGTAAAAAAAAAATTACATTAGCTGAGATTCATAAATGCTTCAGAAGTATTTTTTATTGTTAATTCATGTTAATGAATGTAGTTAACACATAAAACTGCATTGTACAGTTACCTCTAGTTTTACTTAATATTTTGAATTAGCAATTAGTAATTTGATGTGCTTTTGTCGTTTTTTGTATTTTTGTTTATATTTATATATTTAATATAATTATATTATAGCTTCATTTTTTTTCATTTCACCAAAGTTGGGTCAGATAATCTTCAAAAAAATCTCTAAAAATCTTGATATACAAAGCAGTTCATGTGCAACACACTAATGAATTTGACAGCCAGTCTCAAATAATTTCTCTCATTACTCTGTTTCTTCAAAACTAAAGAGGTTCAGGGGGCCATGAATGAAAAGCGTTTTGAAGAGGCCATCCAGCCTCGGGGCAGGTGAGATTCACATGATCATTATCTGCGTTCACTGCAGAGGTCAAAGCTGCAGCTGATTGTTTTCCACATACAGTAAATGAGTAATAATGAATCAAATGATGTTGTTTGAACATTTATAAGTTGCTGGCCTATCAGAAACCCGCTGCGGTCCCGGTAACACATCAACACTACAGCGTCACGACTTTAACCCTCACTTTACAGCTGCATATACAAAAATAAATAAATAAATGTAGGACCCTAAGAAATTTTCATTTTTCCCAAATTCTGTGTTTACTTTTTTTACTTTCTGGGTTCTGTTTTAATGGTTTAATTAACTAACTGAACTAAAAAGCTTTCTATATTTTATTTTACTTCAGTTACATTTTCAATATCAGAACGCATGTCTAATCAGGGAAATTCATAAAACATTAACAATTTAATAATCTATTACAATTTTTACAATAATAGGGCCCTATGAAATGTATTATATTTTTCAGAAAATAAGTTTAGCTAAAGGTTTGGTAATCATTTGTTTTTTATGTATATATGTATATATTTCTGTATATATCGTTTTTATTACTTTTATTTTAGTTGTAGTTATTTTAGTACATCAAGTAAAGCTAAATAAAATGAGAATCGCATCTAGCTGAAATATTTTTTTTTATATTTTGTTTGTTACTTTTTTGAATATCAAAAAGCATGTCTAATCAATTGAATTCATAAAAGTCTCTCAGTGCAGAGAGACTGACCTATGACTGAAACTGTTATTTTAGTTATGATTAGTTATAGTGCTGTCAAATGATTAATCGCATCCATAAAAAAGTTTTTGTTCACAGAATATATGTGTGTATACTGTGTATATTTATTATGTATATATAAATACAAACACATGCATGTATGTATTTAAGAATATGTTGTTTATATATTAAATATATTTATATATAATATAAAATATAAGAATATGAATATATACATGTATAAACATGTAAATATTTTCAAAATATATACTGTATGTGTGTGTATTTATATATACATAATAAATATACACCGTACACATACATATATAATGTAAACAAAAACTTTTATTTTGGATGTGATTAATTGTTTGACAGCACTAATTAGTTATGATTATAGTTTTTAGAAATATTTATATGTTTTTATTTTTAGATTTCCCATTTTCATTTTAAAGTTTTAGTAATTTTGTTTTGTGTGTTTGTCATTTTTAGAAGAAATGCATGTCCTTGGCCTATTTTATACACACACACACACACAAAAATAGTCAAAAACTATTTACTAAAAGATATATGTAGGGCCTATAAAATTCATTTGATTTTTTTCCCCAAATTCTGTTTTAATTTTTCTAGATTCCATTTTAAATTAAATTTTAGCAATCAAAAGGCTTGTCTAATTAATTGAAATCATGAAAATTATACAATTTAACCTCCAATTTATTATTATTATTAAAAAAATTAATAATTATATATAATAAAAATATTATTTACTTTTTTCACCAATTCTGTTTTTTCTGTTTTCATTTTTCTGGACTCCGTTGTAATGGTTACATTAAAATTAAAATAACATTTTAAAGTTTAAAAACATGCCAAATTAATTGAATCCATAAAACATTAACAATCTAATCATTTATTTAAAATCTTCAGTAAATAATATTACCCTAAAAAAAAATTTATTTTTTCAAATATTCTTGTCTTGTCTGTTTTAATTTTTCTGGATTTATAATTTAATACAAATGTATGATAAAAATGGTAATTAAATCAAGGCATGCAACTTATTAAAATGTAAATTCAATAAAAATGTAGCAGTTCCTTTTATTTTTTGGTTTAATAACTGTTCAAATTAAAAGCTTTACTACTACTACTTTGAGAAGTACATTCTACTGCACAATAGCAATAGAATTCTGTCACAGTTCACTTCAAGTTGACCCAGACTTTTATTTTGAAGGGTTCTGCATTGCAAGGCTTTAAATAAGAATGAACTAGGCCTGTTTTATCCCATCTCTTTCTGTTGTTCATAAAGAACAGTGATAGTAATACTTCTATTAATATGAATGAAATGTTACAGGTGAATGAAGTTCAGGGCGGCTCTCTGCTGGGAACTAAACGGTTAGTTAGTCACCTTTACTAATCAATGCATTCTCACCCCATCTTTCATCTTTGAAACTGAGCTTTTGTTCCCTCTATATTGTCCAGAACCCTCCCAAGCACCTGCATGGAGAAACTAGTGGAAAATCTCCACAGGTTCAGCATCCAGTCACTGCTTGTCGTTGGTGGTTTTGAGGTATAGAGGAAAACTTGACTGTGTTTCGATGCAATACAATGCAATTTGATGCACTTAAATAAGCAGTTCACCCACAAATGACAGTTTTGTCATCATTTCCAACCTGTATTATGTTCCATGAAGCACGAAATGAGATATCAGACGATGTCCGAGCCGCTCTTTATGATATCTGACTGTATTTTCCATCACGTCCAGGCGTATGAGGGCATCCTGGAGCTGGTTGAAGCAAGAGGATGCTATGATGAATTATGTATTCCCATGTGCATCATTCCTGCCACCATCAGCAACAACGTGCCAGGAACGGACTTCAGTCTGGGCAGCGATACCGCGGTTAATGCAGCGATGGCCGTGAGTACAGGACACTCTTATATTCTCTTTTACTCATTTGCTCTAACTGAAATTTTACTAAATCTAAATGTGGCTTGCAAGAAACGGACTGGCAACTGGAAAAGACTGTGACTATTTCAAAACCTACAGTGTGATTTTAGTTTCATTGAGATACTATTATAGCTTTATACAAATTTTGAATTAGTTTTTATTTTTATATTTTATTTTCATTTTTAGTTACATTTAAGTCATTTTGTTGTGTGTTGTCATGTTTATTTTTTAAATATATCTGTAGTTTTTTTGTTATTTTTATTTCAGTTTTAGTTATTTACCACATGAAGTTAAACTGAATGAAAATAAATGTTTCTTTAGTAACTAGTTGAAATAAAGTAAATTTACATTTTTTTATATTTTATTTCAGTTAACATTTATTTAATTTAAAATATATTTTTTTTATGTTTTTAGTTTTAGTTTTACTTAACTATAATTACCCTGCTACATATTCAGGGCATATTTAAGTCATCATAGATGCACCAACGCAAATGCGTTTTTATTAATATTTTTAATTCGTTTTTATTTTTATATTTTGTTTTCATTTTGCTCTCATTTAAATGATTTTGTTGTGTTTTTTAATGTGTATATCGATATAGTTTTTAATTAATTTGTATTTCAGTTTGAGTTATTTTATTATATCCAGTTAAACTAAATGAAAATGAGAAAAGTTGCATTGGCAACTAGCTGAAATAAAATAAGTTGATATAAGTGTTTTTTAATATTTTGTTTTATTTTTAGGTAACGTTTATTTTCTTTCAAATAAATTTTTTTTATTTTTTAGTTAAATAAATAAATAGGCAGTATTTTAGGGAACGCAAATTCTCTTCCAGAAAAATAAGTATATATATATATATATATATATATATATATATACAATATATAAGTAATAATAAATATGATTTTAAGATGCCGTCTTTTGCCTTATGCTAAGACAGCATTGCATGCATGCATCATTTGCAGACAAGGCTAAGCCATATAAAATGCATCCAAAATAGCTGACAAAGTCAGAGAAATGGCAATTATAAATGCAAAATAATAAAAAAAACAGACAATTTGACCCAATATTTATATGCACGCTGTATTTGATCAAATATCAGTTTGAAAGATTGTATATAATTTTTAGTTTTTGTTTGTTTGTTTTTTTATTGCTAAATTATTGTATTCAATTAATTGAAGCATTGTTATTAGGACTATTTAGAATTTTATTATTCTCGAGTTTACCATGAATATATGCTGATATGGCGTAAAATGATAAATAAATAATACGTGTCCCATGTATTTTGGCCTGGCTTGCAATGCCAAGGTCATGGGTACGATTCCCAGGAAATGCATGAACTTTTAAAATGCATACCATATATGCATGCAATGCAAGTCGCTTTGTATGAAAGCATCTGATCAATTTAAAATGTTAATTTACTTTTATGCTTACTAGAGTACTAGGTATTGAAACTGCTTGTATCTGAAGTCACCAGCCAAATCTTACTCCCTTCATTGCATGAGTTTTAAATAAAGATGCAGTTTGTGTTATTGATTCACCGCATCCAGTGTCCGGTTATTGATCTGAAGTGTGTCTTTGTTTTATGAAGGGCTGTGATAAGATCAAGCAGTCAGCCACAGGGACCAAGAGGAGGGTCTTTGTGGTGGAGACTATGGGGGGATACTGAGGTTATCTGGCACCCACCACAGGCATCGCTGTCGGTGCGGACGCCGCTTATATTTTTGAAGAACCATTCAACATTCATGACCTCAAGGTGAGTGACACTCCTCACATCTGCTCATTCTAGAGGAATAAATGCAGTTTTTTTGTAAATGAAGAATGTTTCGCTGTTGGTGTGACACTTTTTTAGAACAATGTGGAGCATTTGACAGAGAAAATGAAGAAGGACATTCAGAGAGGTCTGTCCAGCTTTTGGTCTGCAACACATTTTTAGATTCCTAAATTATTGCATCCACGTCACAGAATCAATATGCATGCTTAAGGATCTCACAGTCAAAAAAATAGGAATACAAATGGGATAATTAAGATTTTTCAAAAATATTTTTGAAAGTCTTTTCTGCTCAACAAGAATGCTTGTTTTAATTGATTAAAATTTTTTTTAAATTATGAAATATTATTACAATTTAAAATAACTGTTTTCTATGTGAATATATTGTAAATTGTAATTTATTTCTGTGAGTAAATGCTGAATTTTCAGCATCATTACTCCAGGTCTCAGTGTCACATGATCTGTTCAACCAATTCTATTGACAAGAGCTGTAACTGTTGCATTGCTGCAATTCACAAACTGTTTTAATCACAAGAGGATTACAGGTCTAGACATAAAAATAAATGATTTAAAAAACTGTTTGTAAAAAAAACTATTAAATACTGTAAAATAAGATACAGTAACAGTAATTCGTCTCCCCTGATCTCATCTGTATCTCTGGCGACGTCATGTGGGTTGCGTTGGAATTTAAACCTTTACATTTACGTTTTTTATCCAAAGCGACTTAAAGAAAAGGAACTAAAGCAATTTGTCAAAGACAAAGCAGTTTGTGTAATACACAGTGCCAGATTTACTGATGTAAAAGGCTTTCAGTTATGAATGACTCATGTTTACCTCAGTCATTAAATTTAGTATCTAATTATGATAGCTTATTGAATGTATGAATAATGAAACAATTTGTATTTCTTTAATTATTTTTAAAGGAATAGTTCACCCAAAAATGAAAATTTCCTGAACATTTACTCACCCCCAGCCATCCAAGATGTAGATGAGTTTGTTTCTTCATCAGATTTGGAGACATGTAGCATTGCATCAGTGTCTCAGCAATGGATGCTCTGCAGTGAATGGGTGCCGTCACAATGAGAGTCCAAACAGCTGATAAAAACATAATGGAAGCGTTATTATGGATTATAGACTCATATTTTAGCCAGAAACAACAGTTTGAAGTAAAAAACATCTTAACGATGGATTTGTTTCTTATAAACACGCAGCTTTTGTCTTCTCCAGATGTTAACTGATGGACTGGAGTGGTGTGGGTTACTTGTGGATTATTGTAATGTTTTTATCAGCTGTTTGGACTCTCATTCTGACGGCACCCATTCACTGCAGAGCATCATTGCTGAGACACTGATGCAATGCTACATTTCTCCAAATCTGATGAAGAAACAAACTCACCTACAGTTTGGATGGCATGAGGGGGGAGGATATTTTCAACAAATGTTCATTTTTGGGTGAACTATTCCTTTATTTTGTGGCTTTATGCTTGAGATTTAGCAGCTTAATGAGACTGTAAATGTGATACTGCTCTATTTTTAGGAATGAGAAGTGTCATGAGCACTACACCACTGATTTCATCCATAAGCTGTCCTCTGCTGAGAGGAAAGGTGTCTTCGACTGCAGGGTGAATGTCCTGGGACACCTGCAGCAGGTACAGACTCATGTTTTATCACTGAAATAATCGTTTCAACAACGACTCTGATCCAAAGCTAGGGGTAATATTCAATTTATTTTGATTTGTTTCAATATATTTTATTTCTTGCAACTAAACCACTATTCATAAAGTATTCAAAAACTTTAGTGCATCAAATGCATTAACGTTTTTCGATTTCTAAACATGCATTGATTATAATAATGTAACATTTTATCCAAACGTTTATCATGAGAAAACAAAATTGATTATTTAAAGTAAAATTTAAATACACAAAAAAAAAATCAAGAAATATGATGTGAAAATAAAATATAATGGAGAAAAAGAATAAAGTAGACATTTTTTATGCAAAATATACAAAACTGTGTAATATACTTTTTACTGTGCATGCTACATATTACTTCACATACTACATACTACTTCCACAACCAGTTAATATCAACCATAATATCATAATGGTCGATTTAAGCAAAGATATTTAGATACTTAAAGATAGATAAATAACTAAACTAAATTAAAAAAAGGTAATTGTGACTTTATCTCATAATTCTGACATTTGTTTCTTGCGAGTTTATATCTCACACTTCTGTCTTTTTTTCTCAGAATTGTGAGAAAAAAGTCTGAATTATGAGATATAAGCTCTAAGTGCTGGAAAAAAAGTAATAACTGTGAGATAAAAAGTTGAAATTACCTTTATTTTTAGGCTTCCATAAGAACGACACCTTAATCCTAAAAAAATAATTGTTATAATGAACCGGGTATAAGAGTGTGGATCTAAATAAAACATAATTTTTTTTTAAATGTATATATAGTGGACAATATAGACATCTATAAATATTATTTATTAGATTTATTGATTTAAAATATTTTTTCCTCATTTAAAGAATGTTATTTTAGTATCACTTATATAGTATTATAGTTTTTGTTTATAATTTGAATTAGATTTTTATTTTTATATTTTCTGCCTTCACTTTACTTTTAGTTAAGGCTTTAGTAATTTTGTTACGTTTTTGTCATTTTTATTACATATATATATATATATATATAT
>NW_015537945.1:655224-660450 GCF_001515605.1 Sinocyclocheilus anshuiensis | reverse complement strand
CATTTTTTTTATATATATATATATATATATATATATATTAGTTTTAGTTTATTTAGTTGTAGTATTTCGTTTTATTAATTTTTTTTTTTAAGTTGATGTTTATTATTTCAAGTGAAAAAAATATGGTTTTAGTTTTAGTTAACTATAATAACCCTGGAAATTAATATTAATTTTGAAAAATGCTTCAAAATGATGCACATTCTTATGAAATGAAGGAAAAGCTGTTTTATTCTGTTTGGATAAGTGTCTTGCAATTCAATCAAGTTGCTACTACCACAAATTATATAACACTTTCTATAGTGCTTTTTTTTTTTTTCAAACGGTAATAGCAGGCTCCATCATAACATAGTTCACTCATGCATAATGACAGGACAAACAATTATCAGTAAAGCGCTCCTCTCGCCCTGCAGACACCGGATGCCCAAGACGCAGTGGTGGCTGAACCTCAGACTGATGCTGAAGATGTTGGCCAAGTATCAGACATCCTTCAATGAGTATGTGACGGGAGAGATTGAACACGTGACCCGCCGCTCTCTCAGCATAGACACCGGGCTTTAAATCCACATGCCGCCAGTGCCATCCATCAGCAAACACACCAAGCTGCCACTCCTCCGTTAAAACGGGTAAATGCCTGATCCTTTAGTTTAGTGAGTAAAGGAGGCTCAGACTCCAGATTTGTGCCTAAACCTGATGCATTAGAGGCCTGTATTTGCAGCATGTTTACACTGAACTCATGCAGTGTCAAAATGAGATCACTCCCGTTATAATCATAACTAATTATGATATAATAATAATATAATTATAACTGTTTCCTGACAAGTTGGCATAATTTTGTTTAAAAATCTCATATGTGTGAATTGATCGCTATTCATTTTATTTATGTATTTGGACCATTTCATCAAATCCAGCTTGTGATGTTTCTCGTCTTCAATTAAAATCACAGTTTCTATCCGTATATATACTGGGGCAAGAAGTTTGTAATTATAAGATTTCCAAATGTTTTCGAAAGAAGTCTCTTCTGCTGACCAAGGCTGCATTTATTTGATGAAAAATACTGAGAAAATAGTTTATTATTAGAATTTAAATTAACTGTTTTCTATATGAAGATATGTTAAAATGTTCTAATATGCTGATTTGCTGCTCAAGAACCATTTCTGATTATTATCAATGTTGAAAACAGTTGTGCTGACGAAAATGTTTGAGGAAACTTTTTTTCAGGATTCTTTGATGAATAGAAAGTTCAAAAGAACAGCATTTATTTGAAATGGAAATCTTTTGTAACATTAAAAATGTCTTTCCTATCACTTTTGATCCTTGCTAAATAAAAGTATCCATTTTCTTTTTTTTAATGTACTTACCACAAACTTTTGAATGGTCGTAGATCACGGTTTTCATAAAAATATGAAGCAGTACAACTGTTTTTGACATTAATAAAAATGAGAAATGTTTCTTGAGCAGCAAATCAGCATATTACACTGATTTCTGAAGATCATGTGACACTGAAGACTGGAGTAATGATGCTGAAAATTCAGCTTTGATCACAGAAATAAATTACATTTTAACATATATTCACATAGAAAACGGTTATTTTAAATTGTAATAATATTTCACAATTTTACTGTATTTCAGATCAAATAAATGAAGCCTAGGTGAGCAGAAAAGTCTTCTTTCAAAAACATTAAAAAATCTTAATTATTCCAAACTTTTAGCTGCCAATGTTTACACAACTGTAGCAATGTCAGCATGCAAAGTTATATTGCTGTTCCAAAACAACTAACGCAAAGTACATTTTGTAAACATTTTTTTTTTCATGGTGCAATGCAACACCAGTCACTCACTTCCAGTGAAAACACTGTTATACTTTATACAAAACTGCTGCTGTTAGTAGATAATTCAACAACTCAAAAGTTCCTACAGAGTTTATTGTTATACTCTGCCAAATCTCTATTCCAGCAGCTTCCCATGAGGGAGCTGGTTTGATGTACCATGATGAAGCACATCACGAGCAGATACAGATGGAGATTATGAACCTGTTGCTTGGATTGTTAAACATTTGAACATGTATTTTGTGGTTGTGAGCTTCAGTAACGTGACTGTTATATTGTGTGCCTATGCAGTGTGATTAGTGTGAAGCAATAGATAATTCTAATGCTGCATGTTTTTCATCTCCAGTATTTAATACTCTAGATATACTGTATATGGAAGCCTGAAAGATATTTCATTGTCTGGAAAATAATGTCACAATGCAATAATTGCAAAACAATTTTTCTTCTGCTTTTGGGGTGAAATATGGCCTGGTGTGGCCGGTTGCATAAACTGCTTAGACTGATTATTTAAGGCAGTTACATAAACATAGATTGGTCTAACTTGAATCTGAAAAGTAAAACAAATTATAGCTTGGCTAACTACTAGTTGTTCAGACTAGTTCTTAAAATACAGCCTTAAAACAGTGGCTGTGCTTATGCAACTTTTGTGATTTTCACCTCAGAGCATTTCAAACTTTAGCAGTGTTGCATATGGGCCTTTTGACATTGTATTACTGTCAACAGCTCTGAGATTGTTGTTTTGCTGAAATCTACAGAACTCTAAGTGTGCAGTAAGGTATTTGTTTACATTAGTGTTTCTGTCTATGAATGTAAGCCATAAAAAATTGAATGAATGTAATGATGCAGCTAAACGTCATATTACAAGGACTGTCCTGTCATTTAAGAAATATATACATATATTATACTATATAATAAAAATATATATTTAAAAATACTTGCTGTGTTGTACTGTAAGTAGCGGAAAAACAAATAGAAATACTTTTTTGAACTTTGAAGTTAGCATTGTTATGTTTTCGCTTACTATGCCGCACCAAATACATTTAATAAGAACATCATTCATGAAATTAACATTCCTCTAATTTTCTATTAATTATAATGTTCAAGTTGTTTATACTAATGCATGCATTTTGGTATAAACATATATTCAAAGGGCCTTTGTAAATAAAATATTGTGAATCATATGTTGAAACGAACTTGAACAAAATGACCAGGATCACAAACACATCTGAACGAATATAGAATCTAGAATCTAGAATTTAACTTCAACAGACTCTAACAGACATTTGAACACATTTCTGAAGTACAGCTATAAAGATGAGATTAATGTTAATGAAGTTACATTTTTCCAAAGCTGAATGAAAATGGAAATGAATCCGCAGAACCTGCCGTGTCCTGTGTGGAAGAGTTCTGCCGAGGGCTCACCGTCCCAAACGAGAAGGAAAACTCCTCTTGACGACTCTCGGCTTCATCAAACAGGAAACCTTGCAGAGAAACCATATTAAATGTGCATAAAAATAGATTTAATCTTTAGGCAAAATATTTTGTATTATTTTTTCTCTGTGTTTGGTGTGCAGTGTCCTCAGAAAAAAAAGGTACAAAAGCTGTCACTGGTGGTATCTTTTCAAAATGTACACTTTTGTACCTTCTAGATACTAACAGGTACACTTTAGGTACAGATATGTACCTTTAAGGTTCCAATATGGACCCTTTAAGTAGAAAGGTGTACCATTTGAAACGATACCACCCCAGTGACAACTTTTGTACCTTTTTTTGTGAGAGTGTGGCTATGTTCTTGACTGGGTTTGGATGTTAGATATTACTCATGTTCATTCTTCACCTGAGAACTTGGGTGCCAATCCTGGTGACTTCTGTTACCAGAAACACAAAATCAGCTTTCAGACATTTAAAACGTTCAAACGTAATTACAAACATCAGTGTTCCTCCAGAAATACCCTGTCGCTGAAATAGGAGCTTGTGAAGGTAAATGGAGATGCCTACAACATAAGCACACAAACATACACACAGACGAAATGATGAAACTTTTTTTGATGAAACAATGCATGTGTCGGTCTTCCAGCTTCTGAAGTTCACCTCTTCTGCAGCAAAATCACAGCCCAGCTTAGAGAACGCAGGTGTGCTTGGACCAGAATTCATGGAGAAGACAAAAGCAGGCGACTTGGTGTCCGAGATCTCCTGCCGTCCAGGTGAGGAACTGGGACTGTTGCTGTTAACAGATCCAACAGTTATCGGTCTCAAACTAGTACTAGATTCATCAATGAATGTTACATGCATTGATAGAATCAAGATACAACTTTGCACCACCTCTAAATGCTATTTGGTTGACATTCACTCAAAGACTAGTTGTGCAGGTTTTTGGTGTGCAACAAAAAAAAGGAATGAATTGCAATTAATACAATTTTTAAAAAATCTCCTCCTACACTTCTTATTTCACTATTTCTTATATACCTCATGTTTTAGCAGTTCTTTAAACCTTTATATTTCTAGCATTTCTCAAGTTATTGCCTACTTAAGATGAATCGCTTGTTGTATTCCTCATTTGTAAGTCGCTTTGGGTAAAAGCATCTGCTAAATGAATAAATGTAAATGTAGGTGCATCCCTGAGAAATGCATAAAGTAAAATGGGTTGCAAATGTTGACTTTGGACTAATGTAAGTGACAGTTTGCAGCATATAGAGGTACAGGATGCTTCATCATGAACACAGATGAATGGGTCGTACTTTAGAGAGAAGGTGGGGGTGGTCGGCGTGGCTTTTATTCTAGCCGGTGATGGAGGAGGACAGATGCCACGCTCATTCACCGTGTCCTCCTGAGCATCTGCTGTGGTCACCTCCAAACGATCTTCCTCCTCCTCCTCTGACATTTCCACCATGAGCTCAGAAGCACATGAAACATTCATATTCCCCTCCTGCATTCATACAAATAGTTATCAATGTTGAAAACAGTTGTGCTGCTTCATATTTTTTGTGGAAACCGTGATACACAACCATTCAAACGTTTAGGGTAAGTGAGATTTTTTTTTAAATAAAGAAAATACTTTTATTCAGCAAGGATGTATTAAATTGATCATAGGTGGCAGTAAAGACATTTATAATGTTCCAAAAGATTTCTATTTCCAATAAATGCTGTTCTTTTGAACTTTTTTATTCATCAAAGAATTCTGAAAAAAATGTATCAAGGATCCCACAAAAATACTAAGCAGCAAAACCATTGATATGCATTTCAATATCTTTTTGACCAGTAGTATATATTTGAATCTTTTAAAGGGGTCATATGATGCGATTTAAATTTTTCCTTTCTCTTTGGAGTGTTATAAGCTCTTGGTGCATAAAGAAGATCTGTAAAGTTGCAAAGACTAAAGTCTCAAATCCAAAGAGATATT
>NW_015537945.1:636579-653796 GCF_001515605.1 Sinocyclocheilus anshuiensis | reverse complement strand
ACAGTATAAGTCATTATAATCCGTAATTATGTCCCCACTGGATGCAACGAATGCCTCGTTTATAATGGGTTTTCATGTTTTTGTCTCGTCGCCCCGGCCGGACAGAGCATCAAAGTATGGTGAGGGGCATAACATTTCCGTCACACGCTTGAGGTATTCGGCCAATCACAACGCACTGGATAGCTGGCCAATCACAGCACACCTCGCTTTTCAGACCGATGAGCTTTGTAAAAATCGACGCATTTCAGAAAGGCGGGGCATAGAGGAGAAACAATAATGTACAGTATGTGGAAAATAATGTGTTTTTTCAACCTTAAACCGCATAAACACATTTCATTACACCAAATACACAAAATAATGTTCTTTTTAGCAGCATCATATGACCCCTTTAAAATCAGTTGTGTTTCAACTGTACCAGTTCATTCACCTCCTCTGACTGCTTCTGATCACCTTCTTGCATTTGATCTAAAAGGAAAGGATTGTTATTGGTCAGTGTGTGTGCTCATTGGGGTTTATTTTGTGATACTCTCAATATATTAATATTTGCTGGTGTTTACCTTCTCCAGTTTCAGTCTTTGTCCATAGGCCGTGGCGAAATGTGTCGGTTTGAGATTCACTTTCTGCTGTTTTATCCTTATTTTCCTCAGAAGGACCTTCAGCAGCCATGTGCTCCTCTGCATATTCTTCAGGCCTCTAGAGGTTACAGAATTCACAATGCCTTGTCTCAACATATTCACTTTTCAATAGAAGTTTGAATATTTCTCAATCCTTCAAGTAGATGTAGCTGCAGTGAACAGCAGAAGTACAGTACCTGCATTATGGGGTCTTGATGAGGGTCCATTTCATCAAATGACTCCCTGTTTTCAGTTTGTGGGACGTCATTGTCTTGACACTTACTATTTTCATAGCAGAGAATGTTAATTAAAAGATAGCCACTAACCTGACAAAAAAAAACAAATCTGCTGTGAAGATAAAATACCTGATGCTGTCAGCAGCATTAGTGACTGGCTCATCTTCACCTATCAAAACACAAGATCTGTATTAAAAGACATGTAAATACATTTAAAAAAACACATTATTTATGTGTTTTGGAACTAATTTTTCATTTTTTGGATATACTTGAGGAGGAAACAGGTTGAATTACCCAGTGCTGCCACCAGTTCTCTCTCTTTCTCCGATATCTGTTCTTCCGTTGCTCTGATTCTCCTCTCGATTTCCTCATTCTCGGCTTGAATCTTCAGCAGTTTTTGAGCCAGTGAGTTCTGACAGTATCGATCCTTATACTGCTGAAACACGTTCCTGTAGCTCTCCATTCTCTCCTGGAAGATTTTCCTTCAAAGACCAAGCATCTTTAACCCTTTAAAGCCTACTGTATCATATTTGATATGTGATTTTCCATACACGTGATTGCTGAAAAACCTGTTGCACACAATCTACATGCTTGCACTTACTGTAAATATCATCTTATTAGTACAACATATTAGTGGGAAATATAGTGAGATAACTGGTATTTATATCATTTTATGTAAGTATCTGCTATATTGTTATAAAGATCTCATCGATTTACATTACAAGCTTCAGAATTTCCTACGGTGGCCGAGAAGTGCAAAACAAATCACAATTCTGAAAACAAAATAACAAATTACAAACGCAAATGCAAGTCTAAAAAACAAAATAACAATTCAGAAAACACAACAACAATTCAGAAAACACTATAACAAGTCAGAAAACACAATGACAAATCCGAAAACAAATGAACAAGTCAGAAAACACAACGACAAATCAGACAAACCGGAAGAGGTAAGTATAGTTTGAGACAGCGCCATTGGTACCCTAACCCTACCCGATACTTTATTTTCAACTTTTTGATTATTTCCTTAATTTTTATTGAAAATAAATGTCTTTACGATGTGATCCGAGTTTTGAAAAGGGAGGAAAAAAAAGTTCGGCAAAAGGTGGGATTGAACACGGGTCGATCGCGTCAAAAAGCCAATGACACACGCTTATCCATCTGTCATTGTGTTTTCTGACTTGTTATAATGTTTTCTGAATTGTTGTTGTGTTTTCTGAATTGTTATTTTGTTTTTTAGACTTGCATTTGCGTTTGTAATTTGTTATTTTGTTTTCAGAATTGTGATTTGCTTTGCACTTCTCGGCCACCGTAATTTCCGGCCATATAAATATTAGCATCTGCACCAAATTGCATTTTTTTCCCCCCAAGTTTGGGCCTCTTGAGTTGTTTTTCCTCCATATTCTCACTATATTTACATTTAGTCATTTAGCAGACGCTTTTATCCAAAGCGACTTACAAATGAGGACAATAGAAGCAATCAAAACCGGTTCGTCTAACTATATTAGACTATATGAGCAATAAAAGCTTGATGTACCAAATATGATGCTCAAGAGAAAACACACATATGCAGACTTTTTCATATTTTGTCTAAAGGTTCAATAAACTGTTCCATTTGAAAAAGACATATTTTTATGACTATTACTTCATATGTCAGGCTTGACCTACATGTCTTGATTATAGCTGTCCTGTCTCTTCTCTAGCTCAGCTTCCAGTGTCTTTTCATACTGAAGCAGCAGATGTCCTGTTCGCTGGAGACTGATATCAGAACATTTATATTTATATTATACTCGGTTTGAGACTTGAAAATAAACACATTGTCAGCCTCACACTTTGCCGTACTTCTTAGTGTTTTCTCTGATGAACTTCCAAGTGTTTTGTTTTTGCTGGGTCTCCTCACTGAGTTTGCTGAGGATCTTGTGAGTTGTGTTAAAGTAATCCTTCTTCTCTTGAATGTTGGACTCGCAAACTAAAAACACAACAGACAGAGCAAATTATGACAGTGATTCTTCAATTAGGAGAACTTTTTATATTTCGTGTTTTAAAAACGTACTTTGTATTTGTTGTTTGAGGTCATCCTTCTTCTGAGCAAGCTCTCGTGTTTCTATACCTGTTTATGTATTACAGTATACAGTAAATATCAAGTTAAACGTGTCAGAATATGTAAACAAATTATGAAATGAAGCGTTCACAATCACCTAACTGAAGCAGCAGGTTGTCCAGTTGATTTACCGTCTGCTCCTCCATTCAAAACACTCACAAATAGCACACGGATCACGTAAATAGATCTATTTTCCAATCTTACGATGTTGTATAACTCAAATATGCAGTTGAAAGGCGAATACTGTGCGTTTTGACGCGTTTTAAACAGAGCTCGTGCGCGTCAGTTACAGCGTCCGTTACTTCGCGAGATTTTGACGTTACGTTAACTGACGGTTACCTAATCTTTTATCAGAATAATTTTCAAAAAAATTCAATCATAAATATGGCATTTGCTAAATAAGATATTAATGACGACATACGCGGTTACATAATCTTTTATCAGAATAAAAAATAATTTTCAAAAAATTAAATCATAAATATGGCATTTGCTAAATAAGATATTAATGACGACATACGCGGTTACATAATCTTTTATCAGAATAAAAAATAATTTTCAAAAAATTAAATCATAAATATGGCATTTGCTAAATAAGATATTAATGACGACATACGCGGTTACCTAATATTTTATCAGAATAATTTTCAAATAAATTAAATCATAAATATGGCATTTGCTAAATAATATATTAATGACGACATACGCGGTTACCTAATATTTTATCAGAATAAAAAATAATAATTTTCAAATAAATGAAATCATAACTATGGCATTTGCTAAATAAGCTATTAATGACGACATACGCGGTTACCTAATATTTTATCAGAATAAAAAATAATAATTTTCAAATAAATGAAATCATAACTATGGCATTTGCTAAATAAGCTATTAATGACGACATACGCGGTTACCTAATATTTTATCAGAATAAAAAATTATAATTTTCAAATAAATTAAATAATAAATATGGCATTTGCTAAATACGATATTAAAAGTAAATAAATTAAGTAGTTGGTTAGCGCGTCATAAGACGAGTCGTTACTTGTTTTATGAATAAATAATTAAAACGATTTGACCATGTTCAGTCAGTAACAAAACTTTTTATTCGCAACATTTTATGTACATTTTTACTTACATTTATTAATTAATTATTTTACTAAATACGCATTTATTTTATTAAAATAAATATAAATATTTAATATTATACAGACAGAAGCATATACACAAATACGCAGAAAATGCTATTTAAAAATAAATATTTAGAATAAAATATCGATGAGGATAAAAGTAGTTCACTGGACTGTCATTGGTTGTACTGTAGAGGAGGATTTATCGTCGTCTGATTGGACGGGACAGACGTTGCAGATTCAGTGGGCGGGGCTTGCGTTCATCGTGGCCCAGGCGCATCTGCATGGCGGCTGCGTTTAGACAGCAAACCCAGCTAAGCATTTCATCGCAAGAGTTTTCACAGCTGTTCTTTCGTGCATTTGCATCTGGTAGGTAAGAATGCAGTTCTTATGACTTAAGCAGGAGCTTCTGGTGGTTGTGAATAAGACGTGTTACAGTAGAGCCTGGTTTGGGTGTGATTAAACCCAGAGCGGATCAGCTGAGAGAAAAACAGCCTCCGCCTGGCTCTCAGGCATTACAGAACACTGGCTCAAAATAAACACTCATCTCAGAGGGGTTCAGATGAAGGGTTTTAGTTTCATATGCTGTTTTATTAAACACCGTCTTCTGACTCATGTGTCTCCTGTATGTCTTTGTTTCTCTGACAATAGAGCTGAATGAAAGGAAGGGTGTTGTTGGCTGCACAAAAGCTATTGTACATGTCAGTGTTATTTTTATATACTTTTTAGCATTTATTCATATTTTAAATTAGGTTTTATTTTTATATTTTCAGTTTTCATTTCAATTCCTGGTTAAGTTTTAGTCATTTTGTGATGCTCATTTTGATTTTTTTTTTATTGTTATGTGCATTAGCAATTTTGTTGTGTTGTTGTTACTTTTATTAGTTTTTTTTTTTTAATAATTCTATTATCTTTATTTCAGTTTTAGTCATTTTATTACTTCAACCTAAACTTATTTTATTCCAGTTAGCTGCCAAGGCAACATTTCTAATTAGTACTTGTGTCATTTTCATTAGTTTATTTTTTCCTTTTAACTTTAATTTAACTTTATTTCAGTTTTAATAATTTTAGAACTTACCTAAACTTAGTTTAATTTTAGTTAGTTGTCACATATCTAATTTTATGTGCTTTTGCATTTTTATTTATATTTGTTATATAAATATTTCTATTTAACTTGAATTTATTTTATTACAGTTTTAGTAATTGTAGTGCTTCAACCTAAACTTGTCTATGTAATTCTTAATTTTCTAATTAATTCTAATTAATTCCTAAACATTTTAAATTTTAGTTTTTGTATGTGCTTTTATCATTTTTGTTTGTTTTTAATATTTATATGAAGCTTTAATACTGTTAATACTAATCATTTATTTTTATGTCAGTTTTAGTAATTTTAGCACTTCAACCGTACCTTTTCTGATTAATTCTTCATTTTCAAATTAATTCCAAGTTCTATTTCTATTTCTAATTTTACTTTAGCTTTATTTCAGTTAACACATTTCTTTAACATTTTTAATTAACCGTAACAACACTGAAACATGTCTGCTATTATTGCTCAGTAAAAGCATTAAAACTTCATTTAATGCACGTTGACCTCTATAGTGGGGCATGTTGTCACCATGTGAACCTGCTGTTACACAGTGAATATACAGTATGTATGATTTAGAAAAAATATGGGATATCTTGCCTCATAATTAATATACTCCTTATAAACTCTCTTGTATACATTTATATAATTTACCTGTTAGTTCAAGTCAGGCAAAATAATGTAATGTTTTCCTTATTTTCCTGTTTGAGTGAATGCATGCCAAATATCAACTGTGCATCATGTTTCTCTCTCATTCCCACAGGCTTGTCATGTTTGGATGGAGTAAATAGCCTTCTCCAGTCTCGCTGAAGTTGTAGCTCCTTCCAAAGCTTGTGAGACACTAACATGGAGCAGCTCAGGTCTGACAGCCCTCAGCTGGAGTCTGTAAGGTCAGAGGTCTCTGAAGGGCAGGTGGATGAAGGAAGCAGCGGCACTAGCACTCGAAGGAAGAGGAGAAAGCGAGAACACCGGCCGGAGTCCATCATCGTCTACCGCTCTGATCCAGAGAGAGCCGCTGGTGAAGACCATGGAGGAGATAGTGAGGGTGGAGAGAGGAACTCTGAAGAGGGAGCTACGTTTCTGAACAGCCCCAGCAGTGAAGGTGAAGCATGCGATCTAGTAAGAAAAGTATTTGGACACATAAGCCACTTCGCAATGTCTTTCCATTACAAAACAAAATATCAAAATCAGTTACGCTCACAAAAAAATATCAAAATCAGTTACGCTCACAAAAAAATAAGTCAGTTTGGTTCCAAATTATAAATCAATAAACAATATATACAATGCCTGACCAAAAAAAAAAAAGTCACCATTTGAAATTAAGTAAGCAAATACTGAAGAGTCTAGGATTTAATCATTATTGCAGTGATTAATATGTTTCTGGCATGTTTTGCAACAATTCATTTAACCCTAACTGATGCCGTGCGTAGCTTTGTCAGAAGTCATACCCATGTACAGATTCCAGGATGACCGTGTCAAGGTTCATCAGCCTCAGTTTGTGAAACAGTGGTTCAACGAGCATGAGGAATCATTTTCATGTATGAATTTGCCACCACAGAGTCCTGAGCTTAACCCTACTGGAGGTCTGGTGGTTTGACTCCCATTATCCATACAAGATCTCGGGCAAAAATGAACGTAATTCTTTATGGAAATAAATGTTCAGAATCAGAATGCCTTTATTGTCATTACAACGAAATTCAGTGCAACTCAAGCAAAATACAAAACACAGAATAAAAGTAACACACAACAAGCAACTTGACATAGCGGCAAAAATAGATAGATAGATAAATAAATAAATAAGCAGTAGAAAGTGTATTGCACAATCCCATGTGTAATATGTTTTGCTAGGGGTGTGCGATATATATCGTCTGCGATAATATCGTAATTGTTGATTTAACGATGTGCGATTAGACATTATCGAATATTTTGCAAAAACCATTCAATACACCCCTACAGAGCCAGGCATACATTACGTAAAGTCTAGACTAGTGCGCGTGCGCATGCATTTAGAGTGCGTTCTTTCACTGCATGATTCATTAAAATGCATTTAGAATGATCACAAATTCAAGACATTTTTACCACTTCTTATAGTTAATCAATTTCACATGAAGAGTGCCGTTTTTCTCCAAAAAATGGCCATGATTACAAATGTGATATTGATTTGTTTTACAACAGTTCAATAAACTGGAAGTGAATTAAGAAACTTACGTTTTAGATGCCATATTTCCTGTTTTTGTGCTATTTCGACAACAAAAATAATTTCAAACACAGCCACAATGCTGTTTTGCGTCTCTGAGCAACATGACGGTGTTTCGTTCCTGAATGAATCAACCGTTTAAATGATTCGGTTCAATCGCAATGAATCACTCATTAACAGTGACTTGCTGCCACCTACTGGCGGTTTTAATTTCACACTCAAAGTATCTTTTATTATTTAAATAATTTCAAATATCAGTATTCAACGTTTTATGTTTAATATATCAAAACATTATTTATTCATTTGTAATCGCAGGTTAAATGCATTCATGTCTTGTATTAAACAGTGTGTAAATTTAATGCATCTAAATGCCACTTCAGTGTTTCCTCTGCATTGCAAAGATGAATTGATACTGATTTAATTTTCTTGGTAACAGCCAAAACTTTAGGAGTCAGCTGTCCACGGTAGTCCTAAAGATACCAGCACAATAACACACTGAGCAAAATATTGTCTAATTATCGTTATCGATAAAATCCCAGAAAATATCGAGATATTATTTTTTGTCAATATCGCACACCCCTATGTATTGCACAGGACAAATGTTGTGATGTTGCATAACATTGTCAAAACAGTGGCACAATGAAAGCAAATATTATCAAATCTAAAAGTGGCCCAAAAAATGGTGGCTAAATATTAGTGTGTGCAACCTTTTTTGGACAGGCCCATCCCAAAGACTTTTAATAGGGTTAAGGCCAGGACTCTGTGGCGGCCAATCTTTCACAGATTGAGGCTGATGAATCTTGACATTGTCATCCTGGGATATGTCCATGGGTACTGTTGCCAAACATAGAACATGCCAGAAATATATTAATCACTGTAAGAATGATCCAATCCTAAAATCTTAAGTATTTGCTAATTTAAATTCAGACGGCAACTTTTTTTGGCCAGGTAGTGTATTAATACTTTAATATCCTAATGACATTTGTCATAAAAGAAAAATTGATCATTTTGACCCATACAATGTATTTTTGACTATTGCTACAAATATACCCCAGCGACTTAAGACTGGTTTTGTGCTCCAGGGTCACATATGAGGAATGCATTAAAAATACCGCAGCACTCCGGATTTTGTCTCATCCTAAATGAAATGTCTTGGCTTCATCAGGTTGGGCCGTGCCTCCAGACAGCCGCTACGTGACGCTCACCGGGACCATCACACGCGGAAGGAAGAAAGGTCAGATGGTGGACATTCACGTCACGCTCACAGAGAGAGAGCTGCAAGAGATGGCCAGGTCAAAGGAGCGTCTGGATGCCGAATGTGATGCTCGCGAGGGATCGAGCCGCTCGTGCGGTTTTGGGCTTTCTCAGGGTCCCCACGTCGTCCTGTGGAGCCTCTCCTGCGCTCCCGTCATCTTCGTCCTGTCCTTCATCACCTCGTTTTACTACGGTACTCTCACTTGGTACAATATATTCCTGGTGTACAACGAGGAGCGGACGTTCTGCCATAAAATCACGGTCTGCCCGTTCCTCATCATCTTCTACCCCGGGCTCATCGTGGCTCTGTCGCTGTCGCTGGGCTTGTATTCGGCTGTGGCGCAGGTGTCCTGGGCCTTCAGCGAATGGTGGCTGTCGGTCAGGGATCTGGAGAAGGGTTTCTGCGGATGGGCTTGTGGGAAGCTCGGATTGGAGGACTGCTCTCCGTACAGCGTGGTCGAGCTGCTGGACTCGGACACCATTTCTGGGAGTCTGCAGGGAAAGTCGCTGCAAACATCTTCGGTGTGAATAGAAATCATCCCGAGATTTTCTCTGATGGTTACACAGCCCCTGCATCTTCTGCAAAAAATGCCTAGAATTGGCTAATTTGATGATGCTGAGTCCAAAATTATCAACAAAAACTTTCTAATATATAGTTTTTTTTTTTCACAAAATAGGGATGATTTTTCAAATGTTTCCGTTTTAAAGTAATAGTTCTCCCAGAAATTAACATTTTCTGAAAATGTACTCACCATCAGGCCATCCAAGATGTAGATGAGTTTGTTTCTTCATCAGATTTGGAGAAATGTAGCATTACATCAGTGTCTCAGCAACGGATGCTCTGCAGTGAATGGGTGCTGTCAGAATGAGAGTCCAAACAGCTGATAAAAACATCACAATAATCCACAGCACTCCAGTCCATCAGTTAACATCTGGAGAAGCCAAAAGGAGGTTTTGCTTTAAACCAGTGGTCTCAAACTCAATTCCTGGAGGGCCACAGCTCTGCAGAGTTTAGCTGGATCAGGTGTGTTTGATTAGGGTTGGAGCTAAACTGTGCAGAGCTGTGGCCAATGCTTTAAACTGTCGCTTTTGGCTAAAATACGAGTTCATAATCCATAATAATGCTTCCTCCAGTGAAAAAGTCCATCTCCTGTTGTCTCTCACATCAAAATCCAGCCACATATTTGTTTAGAGCTGTTTTAGCTTGTAAACGTGCTTGATCTGTGCAGATTTCTCTCCTGATTCAGACCAAAAATGTTTTCATTGGAGGAAGCGTTATTATGGATTATGGACTTGTATTTTATCCAGAAGCAACAGTTTGAAGTTAAATCGTCTTAATGATTGATTTTATTTTTTAAATCCTTCTTATTCCTTTAATGACAAAAAGAATGCTTCAGGATGTATTGTTTAACTTACAATCGGCAAAGGATTGTAAAAAATGTTTAAATAGTCAATTTAATGGCAAAGAACTTTTACAAAATAAGCAAAATCTGTAATTGGCTGTTGGGGTGTAGTTAAACACTTATCTAGATGTAGCAACATCTGGGTCATGTTTGCATTTCTCTCTAGCTATAATCAGGATTAGGCGGAAAATAATGTCATGCATGTAAAAAAAAATGGGTTGAGAATTGAACAAATAATTGTAATTGGGCTCAGTGGAGGACAGGAATCATGTTTTTGTGCATTACAAATTTTTGGATTTCATCCAGCAAATATAATGCAGGGTGGTGTTATTGAGCCTGGGCCAAACTTTTATTTTGTTCTTCATATTTAGTCTCTTGCTTACCAAGAAGGTGGTTTTTTTTTTGGTTTTTTTTACAGTTTCCTGTTTTCATATCATAAGGCATTAATTCTTTCATAAGCAGTACATTTAAAATATTTATTTTTTGCTATTGTTTATTGGCACTTGGCAGGTATTAATTTTGGATCCCGGGCCAAACTCTAATTTGTTTCACTTATTTAGTCTCTTGCTCACCAACAAAGTTGTTGTTTTTAACTGCATTTTTTCATATCGTATGTCAGACATTTTACTTTCATAAGGCGTGTATTTAAACTATTTATTCTTTGCTCTTTTATTGTATTTATTTTAACAGTTTGCATGTTTTATTTTTATTAAAAAAAAAATTCTGTAAAGCAGATGGGAGGAGAAAAGGCTTTTCCTAACCCCCTGTAAAATGAAGCCATATATAATCATATGCAAATGAACTGTGAGATTGTGAGAAGCCCTGTGTATTCTGTGAGTAGTTTTATTTATGACGAGCCCCAGAGAGAATTTAATAAACAAACACAAAAGGGGCAAATGATGTGCAGAATGTTGTGAGTGTGTGTATATGGGGGCTGACAATTATTCCAATATTATATTCATAACCAGTACAAAGATTGTGTCTTGGGCATCAAAAGAACATCTTAAATCACTGCATATCAAATGCATTATGAGAAAATTATTGGTTGGTTAGTACATTTTTCATCAGTGGTTTACATTTGTCTTTGTTTCTCTTTGATTTAATCCTTTGAACTTACAGTTTGCATTTATATTGTGCAGTGATGCTCAAAAGAGATAATAAAATTCATATTCCTGTATTTTCATGTCTGGTTTGTGTGTCTGTTGTGATCTACAAAACAAAACATGTTGAACATCCTTTGCAGAATTTATAATGTAGGAATTTCACAGATTACTTACAACTAACTGGCTGAAAAACGTATTGTAGGAAAGTCATCATAAAAATATGTTTTTCCTTTCGCTTGCTCACCGGGTTTATTAACCCTCTGATGCATGAAAATATATATATATACAACAAGGACATCATCTTTACTAACCTTTTATTTATTTATTTTTAAATATGTGACATTAACATCTATGTAATCCATAAGCAGTTTATGAACTTAAAATAGCATGCTTTCGTTCAGTTTTTGACTTTATAAAGTCATGCACAACAGTCACATCTCATTTGAATACGTGCATGTGCGTCCATCCATGTGATTTGCATGATTATCATAAGTGATACTTAAGAAATCCTCATATATCCAGTCATAACACAATCTGACAGATTATAACTGGATAGGCCTATATGAGGATTTCTATAAACACGTTTGACCTACACTGAACATGTTTCATCTTGTGTAAGAAAAATCCTTCTACAGACAACGTCTTTGTCTTTTTAGAGATATCTGCAGTGTTAATTGATAAGTGCCACTCAATATTACAATGTTTACTATTCACTTTAACGTCATTTTGCATAATCTCTTGAGGGCTTCACTTTTACAGGTTGAGGCAAATCACGACACCGTTTACGTTTGCGTCTTCACACTATGTTTAAATTATATTAAATCATTTATCAAGTGTCCTGGCATAAGGGAACACAAAGTTTTGGGGTTTTTTAATCGTTTTGTTTCTCTGTCTGAGGCGGAACCTTGTATCATCCGCTCATTTACTCACCCGGAACAATAACAGACGGAAACCAGAGAGAGAGATGGCGCGAGCAGCGAAGGTACTTCCGTTATTATTCGTTGATCATAAGCTTGTGTTATTATTATTGATAATAAATAATGCGTGTTTACTTTTATACTACTTAAATTTCATTGGACATAATTAACTTTTTGGTTGGTATTTATGCACATTTACACACTGTAGAAAGTTTCACTCGCTCTTGTTGAAAAAAAATGTAGAAAACAAGTGTCATGCTTGAGTTATTAAAGTATCTTTAAGTATCACTGAATGTTCAGCTTTATCTCAAATGTGTTCCCCATAGAAATCCCTCGTAGAAATAAAAATAAACAAGTTTTATACATTTGAATAATACAATTGCTGTCATGCAGAAAGAGTTCATACTGTCTCAAATGCAATTGTTTTTTAATTGCAAACTTTAGTATCCTCTGTATAAAATCTGAGCACGTTTTGAGACTTTTTCTGAATCTAGAGATGAGACACATGTGAGATTACTGTCTTTTTCTCAGGAGAAACACAAGAGTTAACCATATGTCTCCATTTAATCTCATTAAGATCTCATTTGTGACCCTGGACCACAAAACCAGTCATAAGGGTCAACCATCTCAAAGCTGAATAAATAAGCTTTCCATTGATGTATGGTTTGTTAGGATCGGACAATATTTGGCCGAGATACAACTATTTGAAGATCTGGAATCTGAGGGTGCAAAAAAATCTAAATATTGAGAAAATCGCCTTTAAAGTTGTTCAAATTAAGTTCTTAGCAATGCATAATACTAATCAAAAATTAAGTTTTGATATATTTACGGTAGGAAATTTACAAAATATCTCCATGGAACATGATCTTTACTTAATATCCTAATGATTTTTGGCATAAAAGAAAAATCTATAATTTTGACCCATACAATGTATTGTTGGCTATTGCTACAAATATACCCCAGCGACTTAAGACTGCTTTTGTGCTCCAGGCTCACATTTATTGTTTTTGATAAATAAATCAAAATCATGTTCACGTTCATTAGCATTCATAATCTAGTATTTAAAGAAATAGTTCTTCCAAAAATGAGAAGTCTGTCGTTACGCACTTCATGTCGTTCCAAACCCCCGTGATGTTATTTTTTGTAACACAGAGAAATGTGAGACTATTCTCTAAAAATCGTTATTTTCCTACATGTATTTTCATCTGTTTTTGTCTTTTATTCTATTTCTGCAGTCAGCGTTGGTGCTTTGCATGGATGTGGGTTTCTCCATGAGCAACTCTGAGCCTGGCCAGGAACCGTCCTTCGAACAGGCCAAAAAAGTCATCCAGAAGTTTGTCCAGCGGCAGGTTTGTACTTTTTCTCCCATTAAAGGGATAGTTCACCCAAAAATGAAAATGTGATGTTTATCTGCTTACCCCCAGGGCATCCAAGATGTAGGTGACTTTGTTTCTTCAGTAGAACACAAATTATGATTTTTAAGTCCAGCCGTTGCTGTCAGTCGTATAATGCATGGCAATGGTAGGCTCAGAAGTTGGGAATACGTGGAAAGTCACCACTCCCGAATGAGTTCGTGCGAGAGAACGTAATCTTTTAGTTTTAAGTCGGTTTGAACAATCCGGATAAGCACAAGTAAGTACCATTTTGATTAGCCGTCATAACTACAATGACTGTGCACTGTGTAAACAATGAGTAACATATACACGCGAGAGATCACTTCCGGCGCTTGCAACATTTAAAGTTAAAAATCATTATATGTGTTCTACTGAAGAAACAAAGTCACCTACATCTTGGATGCCCTGGGGGTAAGCAGATAAACATCACATTTTCATTTTTGGGTGAACTATCCCTTTAATTGATGATATCTGTTTGCTACTGCAGAAAGAGCTTGATTGACGTCCTCTATGTTTCAGGTGTTTGCTGAGAATAAAGATGAGGTGGGTCTGGTGCTGTTTGGTACCGATGGCACGAAGAACAGCTTGGCCAAAGACGGCCAGTATGAGAACATCACGGTTCACCGTCACCTCATGATGCCTGATTTTGAGCTGCTCGAGGAGATTGAGAACGAACTGCAACCTGGTGGTCAGCAAGCGGACTGTATCCTTCCTGTTACACACACACGTTATAGATCTCATGAGGTGATCGGTTAAAGGAATAGTTCAAAACATCACAATAATCCACACCGGTCCATCAGTTGATGTCTTCTGAAGCAAAAAGCTGTGTGTTTTTGAGAAACAAATCCATCATTAAGATGTTTTTAACTCAAACCTTTGCTTCCAGGTAAAATACGAGTCCATAATTCATAATGTTGTTTTCTCCAGTAAAAGTCCATATTTTCTGAATCAGGAGAGAAATCTGCACAAATCAAGCACCGTTTACAAGCCAAAACAGCTCTAAACAAATATGTGGCTGGATTTTGATGTGAGAGACAACAGGAGATGGACTTTGTCACTGGAGGAAGCATTATTATTGATTATGTACTCGCATTTTAGCCGGAAGCGACGGTTTAAAGTTGCTTCAAAATGTCTTATTGATGGATTTGTTTTTTTACAAACACACAGCTTTTGTCTTCTCCAGATGTTAACTGATGGACTGGAGTAGTGTGGATTACTTGTGGATTATTGTGATGTTTTTATCAGCTGTTTGGACTCTCATTCTGACGGCACCCATTCACTGCAGAGCATCCATTGCTGAGACACTGATGCAATGCTACATTTCTCTAAATCTGATGAAGAAACAAACTCATCTACATCTTGGATTACATTTTCATACAATTTTCAGTTTTGGCTGAACTATTCCTTTATGTGTTAGTACAATTCATGAAATATATAATATAACATTAAAATAAACCATTTTAAAATAAAAACTATCAAAATAAAATATTTATTTTATAAGAAATATTTGGAATGGCGTTAAGAAGGAAATAAACAAACAAACATTATAAGAAATATTTTGTTTGTTTACTTGCATGCCATGTGACCCATATCAGTGAACTGTGAACATGTGAATGTGTTGTTAAATTATTGAAATATTACCTCAAAATTTCAAGAGGAATTCCAGTAAATATTTTACGTCAAAGGGGTTTAGCTGAGAAAAAAGTTTGTGAATCTCTGATCTAATTTAATAATGTTATTTTTTGTTTGTTACATGTTAATGCAACTATGTAAAGTCCTTGACTGATAAACCAGGGCTTGATGCTCTGGTTGTTTGCATGGACCTTTTGCAGAAGGAAACCATGTGAGATATCTTGTCACACATTTTTCTGTTTATTTAAATGCAGTTGAGACGTTTCTATGCTGCTGTCACACTCTTTATTGTTTTTGTTTTTTTTAGGGGGAAGAAGTTTGAGCGTCTGAACATTGTCCTGCTGACGGATCTGAACGTCCAGACCTCGGCAGACCAGCTGGACGTTATCATTGACAGCTTGAAGAAAGCTGGTATCACCCTGCAGTTCTTGTAAGAAACGTGCACTGATAACTGATAATAATAACAGGGCTCAACAATAACAATTTTTTCTACTCTAAGGCCAAAGGACTAGATTTTTTGCTTGGAAAATAAAGTAATGGTTTAATGTATTTTTATATATGTGACCTTGGAGCACAAAAGCAGTCTTAAGTCGCTGGGGTATATTTGCAGCAATAGCCAACAATACATTGTATGGGTCAAAATTATAGATTTTTCTTTTATGCCAAAAATCATTAGGATATTAAGTAAAGATCAAGTTCCATGAAGATATTTTGTAAATTTCCTACTGTAAATATATCAAAACTTAATTTTTGATTAGTAATATGCATTGCTAAGAACTTCATTTGGACAACTTTAAATGCGATTTTCTCAATATTTTGATTTTTTTGCACCCTCAGATTCCAGATTTTCAAATAGTTGCATCTCGTCCAAATATTGTCCTATCCTAATAATTTCGAAAAACTGACCCTTATGACTGGTTTTGTGGTCCAGGGTCACATATGTCACAAGTGTTAGACATGAAGTGTGCATCAGTTAGATGATCTTTTCCTGTTTGAGTGACCCAGATTTGATGCTAATAGTCAAATTTCTGGTTGTTTTTCCCACCTCAAACTTTGCATTGATCCGTGTTTTGTTTGATCCGTTCAGTTTGCCGTTCCCTGTGGATGGTGAGGACAGAGCGGATGGTGGAGGGGATGGACCGGGACCCTCAGCGGCTCCTGCCCGTCCTGGAAAAGGCTTGAGCAGACAGCAGACACAAGGTCTGGAGATGGTCAAAAACATCATGACCAGCCTGGAGGAGGAGGACGGCCTGGAGGAGGTCTACACATTTAGGTATAAATTCATATCAGCACGAGGAAAATATAGTTAGTGCACATTTCTTTATCTGTGTCAGAGCTGCCCATAATTTTTAACATGAAGAGCCAAGAATTAAACTTGACTGAGGGCCGTGGGCTAAAAGTAAATGTAGTATTACATCCAAATATATTATAATAAAATGTATTAAATAAAAAAAAAAAGTAATAATTAGTATAATAATAATAATAATAATAATAATAATAATAATAATTTTTTGAAAATGTAAAGTATTGATCATTTGTAATCAAGTTCACTTATATTGTTGTTGTTTTTTGCATTTCAGTGCAAAAATAAAACAACAATTTAAAAAAATATATATAAATTAGAAATGAAGATCTTCTTCAGTTGTAGGGGTGTGCGATATTGACAAAAAATAATATCTCTATTTTCTGGGATTTTATCGATAACGATAATTAGATGATATTTTGCTCAGTGTGTTATGACTCCTAATTTTTTTTTTATATTCTTCATATTCTGTGTGGTGGTCAGTTCACACTGATAGAAATTAATTTTTTCCAATAAGTTTAAATTGATTTTTACCTTTTATGGGCATTTTAAACTTTTAAAAAGCCATTTTTTCCAAAAGTGTGCATCATCTTTTGAGTCAATTTCTTACATTTAATCAGTGAATTAAAATAGTAAGACATCTGGGCTGTTACCAAGCGAATGAAATCAGTATCAATAAAATTAATCTTTGCAATACAGAGGAAACACAGAAGCTTCATCTGAAGTGGCATTTAGATGCATTTACTCACTGTTTAATGCAGAACATGAATGCATTTAACCTCCGATTACAAATGCATAAATAATGTTTTGATATATTAAACATAAAACATTGAATACTGATATTTGAAATTA
>NW_015537945.1:629138-636106 GCF_001515605.1 Sinocyclocheilus anshuiensis | reverse complement strand
GCACCCATTCACTGCAGAGGATCCATTGCTGAGCAAGTGATGCAATGCTACATTTCTCTAAATCTGATGAAGAAACAAACTCATCTACATCTTGGATTACATTTTCATACAATTTTCAGTTTTGGCTGAACTATTCCTTTATGTGTTAGTACAATTCATGAAATATATAATATAACATTAAAATAAAAACTATCAAAATAAAATATTTATTTTATAAGAAATATTTGGAATGGCGTTAAGAAGGAAATAAACAAACAAACATTATAAGAAATATTTTGTTTGTTTACTTGCATGCCATGTGACCCATATCAGTGAACTGTGAACATGTGAATGTGTTGTTAAATTATTGAAATATTACCTCAAAATTTCAAGAGGAATTCCAGTAAATATTTTACGTCAAAGGGGTTTAGCTGAGAAAAAAGTTTGTGAATCTCTGATCTAATTTAATAATGTTATTTTTTGTTTGTTACATGTTAATGCAACTATGTAAAGTCCTTGACTGATAAACCAGGGCTTGATGCTCTGGTTGTTTGCATGGACCTTTTGCAGAAGGAAACCATGTGAGATATCTTGTCACACATTTTTCTGTTTATTTAAATGCAGTTGAGACGTTTCTATGCTGCTGTCACACTCTTTATTGTTTTTGTTTTTTTTAGGGGGAAGAAGTTTGAGCGTCTGAACATTGTCCTGCTGACGGATCTGAACGTCCAGACCTCGGCAGACCAGCTGGACGTTATCATTGACAGCTTGAAGAAAGCTGGTATCACCCTGCAGTTCTTGTAAGAAACGTGCACTGATAACTGATAATAATAACAGGGCTCAACAATAACAATTTTTTCTACTCTAAGGCCAAAGGACTAGATTTTTTGCTTGGAAAATAAAGTAATGGTTTAATGTATTTTTATATATGTGACCTTGGAGCACAAAAGCAGTCTTAAGTCGCTGGGGTATATTTGCAGCAATAGCCAACAATACATTGTATGGGTCAAAATTATAGATTTTTCTTTTATGCCAAAAATCATTAGGATATTAAGTAAAGATCAAGTTCCATGAAGATATTTTGTAAATTTCCTACTGTAAATATATCAAAACTTAATTTTTGATTAGTAATATGCATTGCTAAGAACTTCATTTGGACAACTTTAAATGCGATTTTCTCAATATTTTGATTTTTTTGCACCCTCAGATTCCAGATTTTCAAATAGTTGCATCTCGTCCAAATATTGTCCTATCCTAATAATTTCGAAAAACTGACCCTTATGACTGGTTTTGTGGTCCAGGGTCACATATGTCACAAGTGTTAGACATGAAGTGTGCATCAGTTAGATGATCTTTTCCTGTTTGAGTGACCCAGATTTGATGCTAATAGTCAAATTTCTGGTTGTTTTTCCCACCTCAAACTTTGCATTGATCCGTGTTTTGTTTGATCCGTTCAGTTTGCCGTTCCCTGTGGATGGTGAGGACAGAGCGGATGGTGGAGGGGATGGACCGGGACCCTCAGCGGCTCCTGCCCGTCCTGGAAAAGGCTTGAGCAGACAGCAGACACAAGGTCTGGAGATGGTCAAAAACATCATGACCAGCCTGGAGGAGGAGGACGGCCTGGAGGAGGTCTACACATTTAGGTATAAATTCATATCAGCACGAGGAAAATATAGTTAGTGCACATTTCTTTATCTGTGTCAGAGCTGCCCATAATTTTTAACATGAAGAGCCAAGAATTAAACTTGACTGAGGGCCGTGGGCTAAAAGTAAATGTAGTATTACATCCAAATATATTATAATAAAATGTATTAAATAAAAAAAAAAAGTAATAATTAGTATAATAATAATAATAATAATAATAATAATAATAATAATTTTTTGAAAATGTAAAGTATTGATCATTTGTAATCAAGTTCACTTATATTGTTGTTGTTTTTTGCATTTCAGTGCAAAAATAAAACAACAATTTAAAAAAATATATATAAATTAGAAATGAAGATCTTCTTCAGTTGTAGGGGTGTGCGATATTGACAAAAAATAATATCTCTATTTTCTGGGATTTTATCGATAACGATAATTAGATGATATTTTGCTCAGTGTGTTATGACTCCTAATTTTAATATTAATAAATTAATTATACTTTTTGTCAATACTGTTAGGATGTAGTGACATTTACTGTTGTGCAGCAGAATTTGTGAAATCCAGTCATTTTAATAGGAGTCCACATGATCGAGAGTTTCAGTAAGGCCGATTTCACTCATCAGTTGGTCACAGAAATTTAACGTTGACCATAAGAAGCAGCTTACTCTGAAAGTCACTTGTGCCTTATGCATCACTACACTAGTGGTGTGATATTGACAAAAAATTATGTCTCAATATTTTTTGTTTTTGATTTTATCGATAATGCTAATTAGACAATATTTTGCTGAGTGTGTTATTGTGCTGGTACGTTAAGGACTACCGTGGACAGCTGACTCCTAAAATGTTTGATATTCTTCATATTCTGTGTGGTGGTCAGTTCACAGCAGTGACAGAGATGAATCTTTTCCAATAAGTTTAAATTGATTTTTACCTTTTATGGGCATTTTAAACTTTTAAAAAGCCATTTTTTCCAAAAGTGTGCATCATCTTTTGAGTCAATTTCTTACATTTAATCAGTGAATTAAAATAGTAAGACATCTGGGCTGTTACCAAGCGAATGAAATCAGTATCAATAAAATTAATCTTTGCAATACAGAGGAAACACAGAAGCTTCATCTGAAGTGGCATTTAGATGCATTTACTCACTGTTTAATGCAGAACATGAATGCATTTAACCTCCGATTACAAATGCATAAATAATGTTTTGATATATTAAACATAAAAATTAAATCAGTATCAACAAAATTGATCTTTGCAATGCAGAGGAAACACAGAAGCTGCATCTGAAGTGGCATTTAGATGTATTAACACACTGTTTAATGCAGCTCAGAGGGACATGGAATGATTTAACCTGCAGTTCCAAATGCATAAATAATGTTTTGCTATTTGAAATTATTTTTAAAAAAAGAATAAAAAAAGAAAGAAAGAAAAGATACTTTAAATGTGAAATTAAAAACGCCAATAGGTGGCAGCAAGTCACTGTTAATAAGTGAGTCATTGCGATTGAACCGAATCATTTTAAACGGTTGATTCATTCAGGAACGAAACACCGTCATGTTGCTCAGAGACGCAAAACAGCATTGTGGCTGTGTTTGAAATGATTTTTGTTGTCGAAATAGCAGAAAAACGTAAGTCTCTTAAAGGGGTCATATGATGTGATTTCAATTTTTCCTTTCCAACGCACTGGATAGCTGGCCAATCACAGCACACCTCGCTTTTTCAGACCAATGAGCTTTGTAAAAATCGACGCGTTTCAAAAAGGCGGGGCATAGAGGAGAAACAATAATGTACAGTATGTGGAAAATAATGTGTTTTTTTTACTTTAAACCGCATAAACACATTTCATTACACCAAATACACAAAATAATGTTCTTTTTAGCAGCATCATATGACCCCTTTAATTAACTTCTTGTTTATTGAACTGTTGTAAAAAATCAATATCACATTTGAAATCATGGTCATTTTTGGAGAAAAACGGCACTCTTCATGGGAAATTGATTAATGAAGTGGTATAAATATATACATTTTCTGTCCCCATGTCTTGAATTCGTGATCATTTTAAATGTATTTTAATAGACTGAATCACGCAGTGAAAGAACGCACTCTAAAAGCGCACGCACTAGACTAGACTTCACATAATGCATGCACTGCACTCTGTAGGTGTTTTGAATGGTTTTAGCAAAATACTCGATAATGTCAAATCGAACATCGTTAAAACAACAATTACAATATATATCGCACACCCCTAGCGCATGTTTTTTTCCCCCTTCATCTTGTGAAATGCCAGTCCAAATCAAATGCCATCACGGTCCACAGGCCCTGATCTGCATTACAAAATATATTTTATTATTTAGTGTATAAATGTGTGTATATATAATAAAATCAATTTTATAATTATATAAATAAATTATTTTTAATTAAATAAATGTTATTTATTTAAATAAAAATACATAGTATAATCATTTTTGTTGTCGAAATAGAGCAAAAACAGGCAATATGGTGTCTAAAACGTAAGTCTCTTAATATTAACTTGTTAATTGAACTGTTGTATAAAATCAATATCTTGAATTTTGTGTTAATTCAAAATGTATTTTAATAGACTGAATCACGCAGTGAAAGAACGCACTCTAAAAGCGCACGCACTAGACTAGACTTCACATAATGCATGCACTGCACTCTGTAGGTGTTTTGAATGGTTTTAGCAAAATACTCGATAATGTCAAATCGAACATCGTTAAAACAACAATTACAATATATATCGCACACCCCTAGCGCATGTTTTTTTCCCCCTTCATCTTGTGAAATGCCAGTCCAAATCAAATGCCATCACGGTCCACAGGCCCTGATCTGCATTACAAAATATATTTTATTATTTAGTGTATAAATGTGTGTATATATAATAAAATCAATTTTATAATTATATAAATAAATTATTTTTAATTAAATAAATGTTATTTATTTAAATAAAAATACATAGTATAAATAATGTGTATATATAAGTAATTGTTTTTTATATATATCAGTATATATATATATAATATACTGTTTTCTATGTGAATATTTTGTAAAATGTCAATTATTCCTGTGATGCAAAGCTGACTTTTCAGCATCATTACTCCAGTCTTCAGTGTTGCATATCTTTTTTTGAGTTGAATTTGTACTGATGATAATTGCTTAGATCTATTAATGCTTAAATCTGCTACTTAATATACAGTGCAAATTGAAATCCTGATAAATTCATGGAAGTACATTGGTCGTGAAGTGACTGTGTTGATGTTTGCTGCAGTGATGCTCTGCAGAAGCTGTCCATCTTCAAGTGCATCGACAGGAGGCCGATGGCTTGGCCCTGTCAGCTGACCATCGGCAGCTCCCTGACCATCCGCATCGTCGGATACAAAGCTGTGAGTTCCTAATAGATTATGATCAAAACGGGTTGATGTTTTCTGCTGTGATTTGGTCTAATATTGTGTTGGTTCTCGTAAGGTGACGGAGGAGAAGGTGAAGAAGTCCTGGGCCATAGTAGAAGCTCAGAGTCACCAGAGAGACGACGTCAAGAGAGAAACGGTTTACTGCCTGGATGATGATAATGAAACTGAAGTACAGAAGGACGACACTATCCAAGGTGCGGAACAAAGATTGAAAATGCCACATTCAATGGGATTTTTGCAGTGATTCGTAGCAATTTCAGATTTTGGCCACATCAGTTGTTTTGTGAGCGTAGTTGTTTACCTGTTTAAAAAAACTATTAATATTCAGTAACGGTGTTTCCCAAAAAGCAGCACATTCAATTGGCTGCACCACAGCAGACTTGTCAATAAATGAGTACAAAACAGCGTTTCTGAGCACTGTCGCTGTTTGGACTTTTAAATATGAACATAGTTTGTTTGTTAATATGCACATACAGTCAAACCAAAAATGATTCAGATACCAGAGATATAATTTTTTATATTTTTTTACTAGTTGGTAAAGAATAGGGGTGTGAACCTACACTGGTCTCACGGTTCGGTTCAATTTGATATCACGATGCATTGGTGATGCACTGCATCCTCAATTTTCAATTTTACTTCACATGTATACAATTTTGTCAATAAATACAAGCAGTCAGATATATGAACCGAACCTTTAATTTTACCTGCTCCAAGAAAACACGCTTCCTGAATGTATCGAACATCAAACAAAACTCAAGTCTGGGCACAGAAGACAACAGGAGCCTTTAGAACAAATACACAAAAGTAATTACTAAATACTTTGCACTGACAAGCGTTAACAGCTCAGGGTGAAAACGGCTGACGTGGTTTCTCGAGTTAGTGGTATAACCCCTGCTTATTTTATTTGTGCGTGACATGATTTACACACAGCGTGTGTCTTCTCCAGGTCGTGCTTACCAGGTTGTTCAGAAAAGCCGAAATGTGCCCAGATGTCGGCTTTTAAAGTAGTTGGAGCATTTATAATTACTCGCACTCGCGTCTCGCCTCCCTCCGCCATTGTATGCTACCACGACAAAGCACATAAGTGACAAATGACGTCAGAAAAGCGTCAGTACGTTATAAACGGTTATGGTCTATTACTGAACCGATACCGAATTGTCCTCGTCTGCATCGCGATGCATCGTAGAAATGATTACTTTCGACACCTCTAATACAGGACACTATAGTTTATATATGTAAGTGAGGATAGCAAAATAAAGTAAAGTGTGACATATTATACCCAAACATTCTTCATCCAGAGGACTACCAGTAAAATTGATACAAATTTGGGACCAAAAATTATTCAGACACTTTGACCTGACGTGTTTTTTCTTTAATTGCTAATGCGAACTTTTTACACCACCGACTGAACAAAATTAAGCATTGCTTGGTAATTCGTTGACCTAAATTGGTATTTAATTTAACAGCTGACAGCTATTCAATATAATTAATTACATACCTTTCTATCAAAGTTATCTGACATTATCAAGATGAATTAGTTTAACTCTGAGTTCTTGTCATATTTTATTACCGTTTTCTAAACTATAGTGAATAAACTGTGATGATGTGAGAAATGTTGAAGGTGTCTGAATACATTTGGGGTTGACTGTAGTTTGGTACTCATACGCAGGCTGTGCGCTGCATGAGACAAAACAGTAATCTAGCCAAAACCACTGCATACAGTCGCTCTTTAGTGCAGATGTATGTTGATTTTATCAGACAATGTTGCGATTGTAAATCAGGATTTAAAGGGGTCATCGGATGCGACATGCACTTTTACAAGCTGTTTGAACTGAAATGTGTGTTGGCAGTCTGTGTACACAACCACCCTATAATGATAAAAATCCACCCAGTTTTTTTTTTTTTATCTACTAAAAT
>NW_015537945.1:618451-629041 GCF_001515605.1 Sinocyclocheilus anshuiensis | reverse complement strand
TTGAGGTATTCGGCCAATCACAACGCACTGGATAGCTGGCCAATCACAGCACACCTCGCTTTTTCAGACCAATGAGCTTTGTAAAAATCGACGCGTTTCAAAAAGGCGGGGCATAGAGGAGAAACAATAATGTACAGTATGTGGAAAATAATGTGTTTTTTTTACTTTAAACCGCATAAACACATTTCATTACACCAAATACACAAAATAATGTTCTTTTTAGCAGCATCATATGACCCCTTTAATTAACTTCTTGTTTATTGAACTGTTGTAAAAAATCAATATCACATTTGAAATCATGGTCATTTTTGGAGAAAAACGGCACTCTTCATGGGAAATTGATTAATGAAGTGGTATAAATATATACATTTTCTGTCCCCATGTCTTGAATTCGTGATCATTCTAAATGTATTTTAATAGACTGAATCACGCAGTGAAAGAACGCACTCTAAAAGCGCACGCACTAGACTAGACTTCACATAATGCATGCACTGCACTCTGTAGGTGTTTTGAATGGTTTTAGCAAAATACTCGATAATGTCAAATCGAACATCGTTAAAACAACAATTACAATATATATCGCACACCCCTAGCGCATGTTTTTTTCCCCCTTCATCTTGTGAAATGCCAGTCCAAATCAAATGCCATCACGGTCCACAGGCCCTGATCTGCATTACAAAATATATTTTATTATTTAGTGTATAAATGTGTGTATATATAATAAAATCAATTTTATAATTATATAAATAAATTATTTTTAATTAAATAAATGTTATTTATTTAAATAAAAATACATAGTATAAATAATGTGTATATATAAGTAATTGTTTTTTATATATATCAGTATATATATATATAATATACTGTTTTCTATGTGAATATTTTGTAAAATGTCAATTATTCCTGTGATGCAAAGCTGACTTTTCAGCATCATTACTCCAGTCTTCAGTGTTGCATATCTTTTTTTGAGTTGAATTTGTACTGATGATAATTGCTTAGATCTATTAATGCTTAAATCTGCTACTTAATATACAGTGCAAATTGAAATCCTGATAAATTCATGGAAGTACATTGGTCGTGAAGTGACTGTGTTGATGTTTGCTGCAGTGATGCTCTGCAGAAGCTGTCCATCTTCAAGTGCATCGACAGGAGGCCGATGGCTTGGCCCTGTCAGCTGACCATCGGCAGCTCCCTGACCATCCGCATCGTCGGATACAAAGCTGTGAGTTCCTAATAGATTATGATCAAAACGGGTTGATGTTTTCTGCTGTGATTTGGTCTAATATTGTGTTGGTTCTCGTAAGGTGACGGAGGAGAAGGTGAAGAAGTCCTGGGCCATAGTAGAAGCTCAGAGTCACCAGAGAGACGACGTCAAGAGAGAAACGGTTTACTGCCTGGATGATGATAATGAAACTGAAGTACAGAAGGACGACACTATCCAAGGTGCGGAACAAAGATTGAAAATGCCACATTCACTGGGATTTTTGCAGTCATTCGTAGCAATTTCAGATTTTGGCCACATCAGTTGTTTTGTGAGCGTAGTTGTTTACCTGTTTAAAAAAACTATTAATATTCAGTAACGGTGTTTCCCAAAAAGCAGCGCATTCAATTGGCTGCACCACAGCAGACTTGTCAATAAATGAGTACAAAACAGCGTTTCTGAGCACTGTCGCTGTTTGGACTTTTAAATATGAACATAGTTTGTTTGTTAATATGCACATACAGTCAAACCAAAAATGATTCAGATACCAGAGATATAATTTTTTATATTTTTTTACTAGTTGGTAAAGAATAGGGGTGTGAACCTACACTGGTCTCACGGTTCGGTTCAATTTGATATCACGATGCATTGGTGATGCACTGCATCCTCAATTTTCAATTTTACTTCACATGTATACAATTTTGTCAATAAATACAAGCAGTCAGATATATGAACCGAACCTTTAATTTTACCTGCTCCAAGAAAACACGCTTCCTGAATGTATCGAACATCAAACAAAACTCAAGTCTGGGCACAGAAGACAACAGGAGCCTTTAGAACAAATACACAAAAGTAATTACTAAATACTTTGCACTGACAAGCGTTAACAGCTCAGGGTGAAAACGGCTGACGTGGTTTCTCGAGTTAGTGGTATAACTCCTGCTTATTTTATTTGTGCGTGACATGATTTACACACAGCGTGTGTCTTCTCCAGGTCGTGCTTACCAGGCTGTTCAGAAAAGCCGAAATGTGCCCAGATGTCGGCTTTTAAAGTAGTTGGAGCATTTATAATTACTCGCACTCGCGTCTCGCCTCCCTCCGCCATTGTATGCTACCACGACAAAGCACATAAGTGACAAATGACGTCAGAAAAGCGTCAGTACGTTATAAACGGTTATGGTCTATTACTGAACCGATACCGAATTGTCCTCGTCTGCATCGCGATGCATCGTAGAAATGATTACTTTCGACACCTCTAATACAGGACACTATAGTTTATATATGTAAGTGAGGATAGCAAAATAAAGTAAAGTGTGACATATTATACCCAAACATTCTTCATCCAGAGGACTACCAGTAAAATTGATACAAATTTGGGACCAAAAATTATTCAGACACTTTGACCTGACGTGTTTTTTCTTTAATTGCTAATGCGAACTTTTTACACCACCGACTGAACAAAATTAAGCATTGCTTGGTAATTCGTTGACCTAAATTGGTATTTAATTTAACAGCTGACAGCTATTCAATATAATTAATTACATACCTTTCTATCAAAGTTATCTGACATTATCAAGATGAATTTGTTCTGACACAGTTCTTGTCATATTTTATTACCATTTTCTAAACTATAGTGAATAAACTGTGATGATGTGAGAAATGTTGAAGGTGTCTGAATACATTTGGGGTTGACTGTAGTTTGGTACTCATACGCAGGCTGTGCGCTGCATGAGACAAAACAGTAATCTAGCCAAAACCACTGCATACAGTCGCTCTTTAGTGCAGATGTATGTTGATTTTATCAGACAATGTTGCGATTGTAAATCAGGATTTAAAGGGGTCATCGGATGCGACATGCACTTTTACAAGCTGTTTGAACTGAAATGTGTGTTGGCAGTCTGTGTACACAACCACCCTATAATGATAAAAATCCACCCAGTTTTTTTTTTTTATCTACTAAAATCTTTACCCCTTTCTCAAATCGAGCCGATCTCAGATGCACACACAGACAGGCCCCTCCCACGATAGTTTGATTGACAGTAGCGTTTCTTTTTTTTTAATCGTTTATAATGTTTTCCCCTTTCTTGTGACCTCACACAGACAGGCCCCTCCCACGATAGTTTGATTGACAGTAGCGTTTCTGCACAGACTGGACTGGTGTCTTACCTTAGACCCGCGCTGAGTGAGCTGTCATCAGTCCGCCATTGTTTCACCGCCGGAGCAGATGTAGACAAGAATGACTCCTAACAAGCGATTGAGGTGTTCTGTTGTTGGATGTAATAATGAACATAGCAGTCGTCATTTACTCCCGACATCTGAGCCGCTGAACTCGCAGTGGATTACATTTGTTTTTGAAGGGAATGCGCCCCCGATCTGTCTAAATGCGTCTATGTTCATGCGAATCATTCGTGATCCAGCTTCACCTACAGAAGAAGTGAGTATAAGGTTTTTTAATGAATCTTTGCAAATCACCTTTCCTAATAATGTGCTAATTAGCAAGTTTCACGATGAATGCGGCTAAAGTAAACAGTCCCTCAGAGAGCAACTTGGAAGAGAGGGGCGGAGTCAGCAGAGCTCATTAACATTTAAAGGAAAATGCTACAAGACGGCTTACTCTGAAAAGAGCTGTTTTTGACAGGGTAAAAAATGTGTTTTTTACACTACCATTGAGAAATTTTAACCAAACTATGTTACAGACTTTTCATTAAGATCCTAAAGAATCATATCAACTTGTGGAAAATGGGCATCCAATGACCCCTTTAAGGAGTAAAGTGAGTGTGACTCCTCCTGGTTAACATGTAGTATTAATGGGTCGTGTTTAGTCACTATTTATATTTGTTTTATTTATGACAACAGAAAATATGTAAATGAGGACAGCTTTATTGGGAATTCAGTTGTATTAAAGTATGTGACAGCTTAGAGAGTAGAACAGATATGAAGTGCCAAAACTTGTCTGAACGCAAACCCGACGCAATAACCTCATAAATATGCGAATTAATTATGTGACGTCACCTGCCGCCACAAGTCTCACAAAATCCTGTGGGAAACACTGAGTAATATTATCAGTTTAACTGCACTGACACTATCGGATGAGACCAAAATTTGCAGGTCTTTAAAAATTCACAAATTAAGGCTCTAAACTGGCCTTAAATTGAAACTGAAAGACTTAAATTGATAAAGTTATGGCATTAAATGTTGCATGAAGAATTAGTTAAAAATCTTCCTCAGTGTTTTGTCCTGTTTTCTAATACAAATCCTTACATTTACTTTAGATGCAAAATGAAGATATGAAGTCTTTTTCTGAGAAATTGAACAAAACTAAGTCACTTTTGCTTAAAGCAAGAACAAATATGTGACCCTGGAGCACAAAAGCAGTCTTAAGTCGCTGGGGTATATTTGTAGCAATAGCCAACAATACATTGTATGGGTCAAAATTATTGATTTTTCTTTTATGCCAAAAATCATTAGGATATTATGTAAAGATAATGTTCCATGAAGATATTGTGTCAATTTCCTACTTTAAATATATCAAAACGTAATTTTTGATTAGTAATATGCATTGCTAAGAACTTAATTTGGACAACTTTAAAGGCGATTTTCTCAATATTTAGATTTTTTTGCTCCCTCAGATTCCAGATTTTCAAATAGTTGTATCTCGGCCAAATATTGTTGTTTGTCTCAATAAATTGTGTTAATTATAAATACAGTGGTTAAATTCTATTGCTTTTTGTTTTAAAAAAGGTTATAAAAAATGTCAATAATTATCGATGCCGAACGATATGAAACATTATATCGTTGATACATTTTTTAGCTATATCGCCCAGCCCTAGTGTAGAGTTACATTCAAGCAATTTTAAGGCATGAGAAAATTATTTTCACAAGAAAAAACATTTAAATATGTCATTTTGATGATCAAAGATAAGTTTTAAGGGTTAAAATATTTGACCACAGGGGGACTTTAAGACCTTTTAAAGGCCTTAATTAGTGGAAGAGCAAATTAGGACCTTTTTAACACCTGCAGAAACCTTAATGAAAAACAGCTGTGCAAATATGTCTAGCACAGTCTCTACCAGTTGACCCGTACATGCTGGAAGTCATGAAGCACATCTCATCGATTTCAATCACAGCTTCAGTGTTGATTTGATCCATTCTCACCTGCTGCCGAACACGATGTCCTATCCTAACAAACCATACATCAATGGAAATCTTATTTATTCAGCTTTCAGATGATGTATAAATCTCAATTTTGAAAAATGTACCCTTATGACTGGTTTTGTGGTCCAGGGTCACATATGTCAATGGGGAATGAAAACTCAATTTTCCTTTGGATTAAGTAGATTTTTTTCCAAGCCCATTGGCAGATACTTGTTCTTTTTAATCATAAACTATCTTCATTTTGATCAGTTTCACAGAAAACACGGTTGGAAGTTGTATTTTCAAATTTTAAAGTGTTGCTTTCTGCTCCCTAGACATTTACATTTAGAGAACATATTGATGTATTGTGATGCCTTCCATTTAGTCCTTAAAACTTCTTTAGTTGGTCTTAAAAAGTCTTAAATTTACCTCTGAAACTTGCAGAAATGCTGATTGAAACTAAACTGAGCTGAATCACTGTTGTCTTCTGTAGAGCTGCTTTACAGCTAAAATTGATTTTGTTTATGATTGATGAATTCTGCAACATTAACTGCTATTTTTCTAGGGTTTTTTGTGAAGCTGTTTTGACTCAATCTGTATCGACTAAAGCGCTGTGAAAATAAATGAGACTTAAAAAACAAGACCCTTCTGTTTCTCACAGGTTTCCGTTATGGAAGCGACATTGTGCCGTTTTCTAAGGTGGACGAGGACCAGATGAAATATAAGTCAGATGGGAAGTGTTTTTCTGTGCTTGGCTTCACTAAACAGGAGCTGGTAAGATGCTCTCCAGTAGATGGCACACTTTTCAAACGAGTGCATTTTATCATATAGCTGAAATATCAGGGATTTTTACAAACTGTACTTTCTATAGTGACTACAGTTCTTGTTATATTCAGCTTTGTGAGTGCAATCTTTTACAAATCTCTATACAACTTGAAAAAAGTGCAAGAACCCTGAAAATAGGAAGCTACTGATAACAAATGGTCAAGTCCGTATGACGATTATTTTAGCACATACTCCAAAATCAAATAATCTTAATAAGCATGTAATAATCTTAATTTTAGCATTTTGTACTGTACTGATGTGTCTTGCCTTGTTTTTTCCCTCATAATAATGTACAGTGACAGTTGTTTGTTGGTTTGGTGCAGATTCGTCGTCATCAGTTTATGGGAAGCCAAGTTGTCAAAGTTTTTGCACCCAGAGACGATGAGGTGAGTTTTACACAGCTTTCTGTTCATTGTGAAATTATACTGGAATTTACTGTAAATGTAATAATTGTTAGTAATTGTGATGTTTGAATACATACGGTAGTGACAAAACATCTGAGGACACATCTAAAATGATTTTCACTTGAAACTGGAAATTAACAAAATTTTAGGGTTTTGAAAAAGTAAAATAGTGTGAAATTAAGAATATTTATCGGTAACTAATCAAATGTGACGTTCTATTATTCATGTCCATTTGTCACGCAAATTATTATGTTGATAGTATATTTAGTGTTTAAATTACAATATTGTTCAAAAGTTTGTGGTTGCTATGATTTTTAATGTTTTTGACAAAAGTCTCTTTTGCTCTCCAAGGCTGCATTTATTTGATTAAAAAAAGACTGTAAAAATAGTGAAATATTATTACAATTTAAAAAAAGATCTTTATATGTCAATATATTTTAAAATGTAATTTATTCCTGTGATCAAATCTGAATTTTCAGCATCATTACTCCAGTCTTCAGTGTCACATGATCTTCAGAAATCATTCTAATATGCTGATTTGCTGCTCAAGAAACATTTCTGATTATCATCAATGTTGAAAACAGTTATGCTGCCCAATTATTTTGTGGAAACTTTTATTTCTCAAGATTCTTTGATTAATAGAAATTTCAAAAGAACAGCATTTATTTGAATTAGAAATCTTTTGTAATATTATAAAAGTCTTTACTGTCACTTTTGGGCATCCTTACTGAATTAAAATATGAATTAATTTAAAAAAAAAAAGCTGAAACTTTCAAATGTTAGTGTAAATGTTTTGTATTAAGATAATAGTTTTATTGTACGTATGCAGCATGCAGCAGTGGCGCTGTCCGCTCTGATTCGTGCCCTCGACAGTCTAAAGATGGCAGCGATTGTACGTTATGCTTACGATCGTCGCAGCAACCCTCAAGTGGGCGCCGCTTTTCCCTGCATAAAGGAGAAATATGAAGTATGTGGATTCATATCAAACAGAAAGCACACTATAAATGATTCATCTTCAGTATGTTGCACACCAGACTCACTCCTCATGTCTCTCATCCTCAGTGTCTGCTGTACGTGCAGCTGCCGTTTATGGAGGATCTCCGACAGTTCACATTCCCAGTGTTGGAAAACAACAAGAAGTTCACGCCTTCAGGTGGGCCGTCAGATAAAAAAGACCCACAATACAGCAGCCAGTTTCTATCAGATGTGTATACAGCTTGCCTGTATTGCAATTTTGACTTTTTTTTAACTTCCGCAGCATTATGCTGTATCAGCAATTTCTTTGGTCCTCTCAGGGTTTCTGCAAAGTCTTGCAAGTCTTATTATGCTAAAAAGGTCTTAAATCGTAGCAGACGAGTCTTAACCTATAGTTCAGTCATGGTATTAAATGTTGCATGCATTGCATAAAATTTTATATCTTTGTCAGTATTTTTGTCTTGTTTTCCAATACAAATATGTGACCCTGGAGCACAAAAGCAGTCTTAAGTCTCTGGGGTTAATTTAAAAAAAAAAAGCTGAAACTTTCAAATGTTAGTGTAAATGTTTTGTATTAAGATAATAGTTTTATTGTACGTATGCAGCATGCAGCAGTGGCGCTGTCCGCTCTGATTCGTGCCCTCGACAGTCTAAAGATGGCAGCGATTGTACGTTATGCTTACGATCGTCGCAGCAACCCTCAAGTGGGCGCCGCTTTTCCCTGCATAAAGGAGAAATATGAAGTATGTGGATTCATATCAAACAGAAAGCACACTATAAATGATTCATCTTCAGTATGTTGCACACCAGACTCACTCCTCATGTCTCTCATCCTCAGTGTCTGCTGTACGTGCAGCTGCCGTTTATGGAGGATCTCCGACAGTTCACATTCCCAGTGTTGGAAAACAACAAGAAGTTCACGCCTTCAGGTGGGCCGTCAGATAAAAAAGACCCACAATACAGCAGCCAGTTTCTATCAGATGTGTATACAGCTTGCCTGTATTGCAATTTTGACTTTTTTTTAACTTCCGCAGCATTATGCTGTATCAGCAATTTCTTTGGTCCTCTCAGGGTTTCTGCAAAGTCTTGCAAGTCTTATTATGCTAAAAAGGTCTTAAATCGTAGCAGACGAGTCTTAACCTATAGTTCAGTCATGGTATTAAATGTTGCATGCATTGCATAAAATTTTATATCTTTGTCAGTATTTTTGTCTTGTTTTCCAATACAAATATGTGACCCTGGAGCACAAAAGCAGTCTTAAGTCTCTGGGGTATATTTGTAGCAATAGCCAACAATACATTGTATGGGTCAGAATGATTGATTTTTCCTTTATGCCAAAAATCATTAGGATATTAAGTAAAGATCATGTTCCATGAAGATAATATAAATATATAAAAACTTAATTTTTGATTAGTAATATGCATTGCTAAGGACTTTAAAGGAGATTTTCTCAATATTTAGATTTTTTTGCACCCTCAGATTCCAGATTTTCAAATAGTTGTATCTCGGCCAAATATTGTTCTATCATAACAAACCATACATCAATGGAAAGCTTATTTATTCAGCTTATTATGTATAAATCTCCGTTTCGAAAAATTGACCCTTATGACTGGTTTTGTGGTCCAGGGTTACATATATCAACATCCTTAAATTTACTTGAGATGCAAAATGAAGATATGACGTCTTGTTTTTTGAGAAATTGAACAAAATTAAGTGAGTTTATAGTTAAAACAAGAACGAATATCTGTCAAATTCACTTCCTTTTGATACATTTCTCAGAAAAAAAGACTTGTCATCATGTGTTGTCTTTGCATTTCATTTTAAAAATGTTTAGATATGCACTGGGAATCAAAACAAAAATACTGAGGAAGAGCATCAGTTTTGTGCAGAGTGATTATGAGCTATGGTAAAAGTTATTTCCATATTCTAGATGAGCTATTTTTTGGAGATCGGTTAGAAGTTGTAAGGGCTGCTTATTCAACTTATTGTGTTTCTCCTTAGACATTTACATTTAGAGAACATATTGACGTATTGTGTTCCCTTCAGTTTATTCCTTAAATTAGAAAAAAAGTCTTGAATTCTTGAATTTACCTTCATAAAACTTGCAGACACCCTGCAGCCGTTCTGAGGCACATCCAGCCGAAAGGAGATGAATATTGATGTTGTTGTTTGAATATGATGTTGTTTGTGTGTATGTCTCTGTTCAGAGTCTCAGCTGTCAGCCGTGGACGTGCTGATCGACTCCATGATGCTGGTGGAAAAGGATGAGGATGGAGAGAGCGTGGATGTCTTCAAAGTCAACCACATTCCAAACCCTCAGTTCCAGAGACTTTTCCAGGCATGATGGGACGGGGTGGTGGACGTTTCTCAGTTTTTATCAGCCTGACATTATTTGATACTGTCATAACAGTCAAATGCATTTGCATTTATGCATTTAGCAGATGCTTGTATCCAAACTGACTTGCAAAAGAGAGCAATGCATAGATTCAAAATGTTTAATGTAATTAGTAAAATACAATTCTAGCTAAAAAATCAAGGTTTTGCACTAAATAAACTCTGAATAATATTTAAGCATTTTCATTCATATGCATACATTTAACTATACATAGTCCTAAACAAAAATATTTACCTATATATTTTGGTAACAATTTTAGAATGAGTAGATCATTCAGTAGCTAATATAAACAAAAAAATGTATAATACCTTTACAGAATTTATTAGGTGAAAATTAATTTAAACTATACTCTTAGTTTATACATCTTAAAATGCTTAAACACTTAACCAATAAGCAAATATTAAAATATTTTAAAGTTGTGTAAATTGATAAACCATAGTATACGTATTAATTTTAACCTAGAATAATAACGGTTTTGGGTCAGTTTTTTTATATTTTTGAAAAAAGTCTTCTGCTCACCAAAGGCTGCATTTATTTGATAAAAATACAGTAAAATTTGTGTAATATTACCGTATTGGCCCGAATATAATACGACCCTGATTATAAGACGACCCCCCTTTTTCCAGATGTACCTTTTGGAAAAAGGCTTTTTAAAA
>NW_015537945.1:605601-617972 GCF_001515605.1 Sinocyclocheilus anshuiensis | reverse complement strand
CACAGACTGCATTTAAAAACATATGAGACGCAGTGAAAAGGAATAAACCTCCACAAATTTGTGACGTGTTTTCTAAAAGTTTAAACTGTTTTAACTTTGCATGGCTTTCTATACATCTCTTCTGTGAGACGCGAGTGCAGTCCGTCTAAAAAATGCGCTGAGTATGCATCTGTGTGAATGGCTTGGTTTCGGTTTTAACCAATTCAAGATCTTCTCCGCATTGAGCTTCTGTATTTTTCAAATAATTTGAATGAATAACGCAGCAGCGGCGCGTCTCGTGGGCTAGACTAGCAAAACATTCGTATTTCATGGCACACTCGTTTTATGCGTATTTGGCGCCACCTATTGTTGTGGGTGTATTATTGACATGTCAAAGTCTAGACCCTGAATATAAGACGACCACGTTTTTTCAGATGTATTTCCAAGAAAAAAACATCGTCTTATATTCGGGTCAATACGGTATTACAATTTCAAAAAACAATTTTCTAATTTATTCCTGTGATCAAAGCTGTATTTTCAGCATCATTACTGCACTCTTCAGTGTCACATGTTCCTTCAGAAATCATTCTAATATGCTGATTTGCTGCTCAAGAAACATTTCTGATTATTATCAATGTCGTGCTGCTTCATATTTTTGTGGAAACTTGATTCTTTGAATAGAAAGCGTTTTATATAGGAATCTATAGTAACATTATAAATGTCTTTGCTGTCACTTGTGATTAAATTAATGCATCCTTGTTGACCCCAAACTTTACATATACTGATCCCTAGTGTTTGTTCACCCTCACACTCCTCTCTTATTGTCCTTCAGTAGTACAGTGATTCAGGTGTGTGACATTGGCTGTGAAATCTGTGTTGTCTCGGGTCGGTGTCTCTGCAGTGGGTCTCATTGATCTTTCCTTGGCTCGCGTCCTCAGTGCTTGCATCACCGCGGTGTGAATCCTGATGATCCCCTGCCGCCTGTAGAGCCGTGGCTGAAGAGGCATCTAGAGCAGCCCCAGGCCGTGTCCGCCCGCTGCCATTGCCCTCTGCAGGACGTCAAGACCAAGTTCCCACTGAAAGTGGTGGTGAAAAAGAAAGAGCAGAAGACGAGCGCAGACGTGTTCGGCAGCAGGTGAGAATGGATCAAATCAACACTGAAGCTGTGATTGAAATCGATGAGATGTGCTTCATGACTTCCAGCATGTACGGGTCAACTGGTAGAGACTGTGCTAGACATATTTGCACAGCTGTTTTTCATTAAGGTTTCTGCAGGTGTTAAAAAGGTCCTAATTTGCTCTTCCACTAATTAAGGCCTTTAAAAGGTCTTAAAGTCCCCCTGTGGTCAAATATTTTATCCCTTAAAACTTATCTTTGATCATCAAAATGACATATTTAAATGTTTTTTCTTGTGAAAATAATTTTCTCATGCCTTAAAATGGCTTGAATGTAACTCTACACTAGGGCTGGGCGATATAGCAAAAAAATTTATCAACGATATAATGTTTCATATCGTTCGGCATCGATAATTATTGACATTTTTTATAACCTTTTTTAAAACAAAAAGCAATAGAATTTAACCACTGTATTTATAATTAACACAATTTATTGAGACAAATAAAAATTTTTTTTTTTTAGCAATCAAACACAATAAAAATTAAATATCTCATTTCTAATGTTTTATATGCAGATTAAATAGGTCTTTATTGTATAGGTCTAATTGTCTCCCGAGGCCACAGGAGGGCGCAATGAGCAAAATAATGCAGCGCATTTAAATTGTCAACGCAAGGAAGTAACTCTATAAAACGACCTCCACTCAGTCACACCAGCCAGCGCCTCCTGATCCACTGAACTGTAGTAAACGCAAAACAATGGCATACAAGGATAATGACTGATAAAACTATGTTTTTACTAGCGGACAGCTACAGTGAATACTGTAACATTCGTTAAAGTTACTTACTTGACGATGCTGTGTCCTAAAATGCCTTGAAAACTCGAATGCAGCCGTTCGTGATTGTTAATTCACGCCCGCGAGCATACGCGTGTGAAGTACAGACGTCGATGCGGGAGAGGTGGGTCTGACTCCGGGCTACTTTTACACTGTTGCCGCGGGTTATAATGCAAGTTAGCGGTTCTAAATTCACACTAAACCTTATCAACGATATAATGTTTCATATCGTTCGGTATCGATAATTATTGAAATTTTTTATAACCTTTTTTAAAACATAAAGCAATAGAATTTTTTTTTTTAAGTTTAACCACTGTATTTATAATTAACACAATTTATTGAGACAAATAAAAATTTTTTTTTTTTAGCAACCCGCCTCCACTCAGTCACACCAGCCAGCGCCTCCTGATCCACTGAACTGTAGTAAACGCAAAACAATGGCATACAAGGATAATGACTGATAAAACTATGTTTTTACTAGCGGACAGCTACAGTGAATACTGTAACATTCGTTAAAGTTACTTACTTGACGATGCTGTGTCCTAAAATGCCTTGAAAACTCGAATGCAGCCGTTCGTGATTGTTAATTCACGCCCGCGAGCATACGCGTGTGAAGTACAGACGTCGATGCGGGAGAGGTGGGTCTGACTCCGGGCTACTTTTACACTGTTGCCGCGGGTTATAATGCAAGTTAGCGGTTCTAAATTCACATTAAACCATGGCTTCATGGGGTTTTTTCTCTAATGTATTTTTTGTTTTGTGCTGGTATTGGTATATTTTGCATGCTAGTGATAGGAATCTATCCCTTGACGTGATTGGTTATTGGATTGTGACGTAGCAAACCGAGGGCTGTTTCAATTCGCATTTCTGGGACTGCCATTGGGAAACTACAGTTTTAAGGAGAAAATACTCAGCAATGGTGTTGATTAATGGATTGGCACATGGTTTGTCTAAAAGCATATTAAAAACACGACATAGACAAATAAACAACATAAAAAACTTGATTTTCACTACATGGGGACTTTAAGTCAGAACAGAAAGTCTTAAATTGATAAAGTTATGGAATTAAATGTTGCATGAATTGCAAAAAATGAGTATCTAGCTCTGTATTTTTGTTGTTTTCCAGTAAAAATATCTAAACATCCTTAAATCAAGATACATTACTTGAAATGCAAAATGAAGATATGAAGTCTTTTTTTCTGAGCAATCTAGCAAAATTAAGTGTATTTATGCTTAAAACGGACAAAAATCTGCCAGTGTAGTCAGAAAAAACTACTTTTTTCCCTCTGAATTAGTTTATTTTTGATTTTTCTGACCCTATTGGCAGATACTTGTTTTAAAGATAAACTCACTTAATTTTGTAATTTCTTTGTCCCCTTCCATTTATTTCTTAAATTTTCTTTTTGGTCTTAAAAAAAGGTCTTAAAAAGTTTTAAGTTTTAAACCTGAAGAAACACAGTAATGCAAACCCATGTGGGAGGGGTTTATTTTGTGTTTGACCAATCCGAATGAAGTATTCCAGAGGCGTGTGTAATAAAATATGTAAGCACCGCCCACTGTGTGTGTGTTTTCAGTGTCATTGATGTCATTAATCTGAAAGTAGTTCGTATTAATTGATGTTGTTGATCTGTGTGTCGTCTTCAGTGCTGATGAACCAGATGCGAAGAAAGTCAAAGTGGATGAAGAGACCGAGTTTAACCTGGCCGAGATTGCGAAAGGAAACATCACATCGGTGAGACTCATGTCTGAAATCTGTTCAGTAATCTACATTTCTCAGATTAAAATGACTAAATATCAGAAGTTTATATTTATATACACTATTGTTCAAAGGTTTGGGGTCATTTTGAATGAAATTAATACAATTATTCAGCAAAACTACATTAAATTGGTCAAAAGTGAAAGTAAAGATACTGATAATATTACAAAAGATTTCTATTTCAAATAAATGCTGTTTTTTTTACTTTCTATTCATCAAAGAATCCTGAAAAATCAAATGTATCTCGGTTTCCACAAAAATATGAAGCGGCACAACTATTTTCAACATTGATAATAATCAGAAATGTTTGTTGAGCAGCAAATCAGTATATTATATATGATTTCTGAAGAATCATGTGACACTGAAGACTGCAGTAATGATGTCCTAAAATGCCTTGAAAACTCGAATGCAGCCGTTCGTGATTGTTAATTCACGCCCGCGAGCATACGCGTGTGAAGTACAGACGTCGATGCGGGAGAGGTGGGTCTGACTCCGGGCTACTTTTACACTGTTGCCGCGGGTTATAATGCAAGTTAGCGGTTCTAAATTCACATTAAACCATGGCTTCATGGGGTTTTTTCTCTAATGTATTTTTTGTTTTGTGCTGGTATTGGTATATTTTGCATGCTAGTGATAGGAATCTATCCCTTGACGTGATTGGTTATTGGATTGTGACGTAGCAAACCGAGGGCTGTTTCAATTCGCATTTCTGGGACTGCCATTGGGAAACTACAGTTTTAAGGAGAAAATACTCAGCAATGGTGTTGATTAATGGATTGGCACATGGTTTGTCTAAAAGCATATTAAAAACACGACATAGACAAATAAACAACATAAAAAACTTGATTTTCACTACATGGGGACTTTAAGTCAGAACAGAAAGTCTTAAATTGATAAAGTTATGGAATTAAATGTTGCATGAATTGCAAAAAATGAGTATCTAGCTCTGTATTTTTGTTGTTTTCCAGTAAAAATATCTAAACATCCTTAAATCAAGATACATTACTTGAAATGCAAAATGAAGATATGAAGTCTTTTTTTCTGAGCAATCTAGCAAAATTAAGTGTATTTATGCTTAAAACGGACAAAAATCTGCCAGTGTAGTCAGAAAAAACTACTTTTTTCCCTCTGAATTAGTTTATTTTTGATTTTTCTGACCCTATTGGCAGATACTTGTTTTAAAGATAAACTCACTTAATTTTGTAATTTCTTTGTCCCCTTCCATTTATTTCTTAAATTTTCTTTTTGGTCTTAAAAAAAGGTCTTAAAAAGTTTTAAGTTTTAAACCTGAAGAAACACAGTAATGCAAACCCATGTGGGAGGGGTTTATTTTGTGTTTGACCAATCCGAATGAAGTATTCCAGAGGCGTGTGTAATAAAATATGTAAGCACCGCCCACTGTGTGTGTGTTTTCAGTGTCATTGATGTCATTAATCTGAAAGTAGTTCGTATTAATTGATGTTGTTGATCTGTGTGTCGTCTTCAGTGCTGATGAACCAGATGCGAAGAAAGTCAAAGTGGATGAAGAGACCGAGTTTAACCTGGCCGAGATTGCGAAAGGAAACATCACATCGGTGAGACTCATGTCTGAAATCTGTTCAGTAATCTACATTTCTCAGATTAAAATGACTAAATATCAGAAGTTTATATTTATATACACTATTGTTCAAAGGTTTGGGGTCATTTTGAATGAAATTAATACAATTATTCAGCAAAACTACATTAAATTGGTCAAAAGTGAAAGTAAAGATACTGATAATATTACAAAAGATTTCTATTTCAAATAAATGCTGTTTTTTTTACTTTCTATTCATCAAAGAATCCTGAAAAATCAAATGTATCTCGGTTTCCACAAAAATATGAAGCGGCACAACTATTTTCAACATTGATAATAATCAGAAATGTTTGTTGAGCAGCAAATCAGTATATTATATATGATTTCTGAAGAATCATGTGACACTGAAGACTGCAGTAATGATGCTGAAAATACAGCTTTGATCACAGGAATAAATTACATTTTAACAGATATTCACATAGAAAACAGTTTATTTGAATTATAATAATATTTCACTATTTTTACAGTATTTTTAATAAAATAAATGCAGCCTTGGTGAGCATAAAATATTCCAAACTTTTGAATGGTAGTGTATTGTATGCATTTATTATACTAAATTATGTATTTAAATACTTTTTATAATTATTAGATTTTTTTTTATGCTTTACCTTAAAATGCATAAAACAATTAAGCCTTAAAGTCGATGTAAAATGCCTTTCAGAATCAGCCTTTCAGAGTGAAAAGGATATATTAAATGGAAAAACATGTAGGGCAGAACTTGCTTTTTCCATCATGCATTAGCAGAAAAAGTTGTTTCAGAGTTATTTACAGTAACATGAGCACAATAAGACCAGGAACATGCATTCACGCTGACTTCAATACCGTGTGAAGTATCGCACTTTAACACACGCTCTCTCTTTCAGGTTGGCAGCGTCAATCCAGTCCGAGATTTCTGCACGTTGGTTCGACAGAAGACCGTTTCTTTCGATCAGGGTGAGATTTGGTTGTTCAGTTTGATACTCTCACTCCTCAACCTTCACAAAAGTGTCAGCTATTAAACATGCTATAATGTAAATGCGCTATTACTGCTCCTGGCATGTCTGCAAGGCCTTGCTGAAGATTGAAAGCAGTCTCTGAGACACTGAATAGTCGCTCGGCGTTAAACGACTCGAGTTGTTTCTGAATGTTAGCTACAGGTTTTGTTGTTAGCGCGGTGGCTTTGATAATCGTTGTTTTGTAACCTTGACAGCGTGCCAGCAGCTGACCCACAGGATTGAGCAGTTGCTGGGCAACAGGAGCCCCGAGTACTACATGAAGAGCACCGCCTGTATCCAGGCCTTCAGGGATCAGTCCGTATCGGTGAGCTCTCAATTAAACCTCCGCATCCAATCAGGGATCACTTAAGGATCAGTCGTTTTTTTCCGCTAGGAAAAACACGCTGCTGTTGGGATTCATTTCAGACGATCTGAGCTCAGCTGGAGTCTAAAGGCTACGGTCCAAAGCATAGTGAGCTACCTACCTAGACAGGATTTTAGTGCTCTCCTGATTTTGGACCAATTTTTAAGGATTAATCCATTTGCAAAGGCAAACTCATAATAATTTAAAAATAATAGAACTAAGTTTGTGAACCAGTCCAAAGAAATGCTGAGAATATGTATTTTTACCATATGTATTTGTAAAGGGTCATTAGCATAGCAACGTGTCAACATTACTCTTTTCAAATCAATTGTGTTTACACTGTGTAAAGAAACTATATAGAGAGCATTACTGACATATGAGGTTCTGTGATGATGCTCCCTCAGAAGATAGCTACCTATGTAGGCAACTCGCTAGGTTTTGGACAGTGTCCTTTATCAATCAAAAGTCTGGATTTGACAGAATCTGTTTCTGACGGTGTTATTTTTGTATTTTGAAGCAGCTTCCCATTTTTATATTTTAATTTCAGTTTTTTTTTAATGCAAGTCATTTTATATACTTTTTTGTCTGTATTTTCTCATTTTCTTTATTATTATTATTATTATTATTATTTCTATGTAGCTTTAATTAATTAATTAATTAATTTATATATTAATATTAATTTTAGTACTTCAGATTTATTTTAGTTTAACATTTTTAATTAAATTTTGTAATTTTTAAATTTAGGTTTTAAGTACATAAATTATAGAAATGTTAGTTATATTTATGTTAATTATATATTACATATAAATATTAATGTATATAATATATATATACATTATTTATTTTAAAATTATATTTATTTTAATTTTAGTACTTCAGCTTAATTTAATTTAACATTTTTAATTTTCATTACATTTTTTAAGTTTACATATAAATTGTAGAAACGGTCATTTTAGTTAATGACTGCAGTGGTTACTAATGATCATGAAAACATTTCACTATTCCGTTTCTGCTTAAATGCTTGAAATCTGTATTATAGTCAAATACAGATTGTGCATGTATACAGTTTCTTTTTTAATTGAAATTTTTGGACCCCATTTACACCTGACCACTTATAATCTGATCACCTGAGACACCATTTTTGCAACAGATGTTGCATGTACATGACGGCGTGATATCATTTTTTTTAGTGTTGATTTTTAATGACCATGAGTATGAGCTCAGAGAATTGATGCATTTGCTTACACACTTCTTACTGCACCTGCCCACAATGTACTCCATCAGAGCGGAAACGCAGAGCTGTTCAACAGCTACATGCAGTCCCTGAAGAGGAGCGTTCCTGACAGGAATCTTCAGGAGTTCTGGGATCTGCTCATCCAAGGTAAGGAACAGGCCTTCTGCTCATGTTGAGCTGAAGACTTCATGCCTTCAACATGCGCTTTTGTTTTCAGATGCTCTGACGCTCATTAGCAAAGATGAAGTGGACGGAAGCACCTTTTCCAAACAAGATGCAAACCAGGTACTTACAGCCTTCTATAGCCTACAGCTTACAAGTTTTAAGAAGTTCATTTGAAATATTTTTATTTTAATTAAAGGAATAATCCTTTGAATGTCCTCACCCTCAGGTCATCCAAGATGCATATTTTGAGTTTGTTTCTTTGTCAGATTGGGAGAAATGTAGCATTGCATCAGTGTCTCACCAATGGATGCTCTGCAGTGAATGGGTGCCGTCAGAATGAGAGTCCAAACAGCTGATAAAAACATCACAATAATCCACAAGTAATCCACTCCAGTCCATCAGTTAACATCTGGAGAAGACAAAAGCTGAAACAAATCCATCAAGGCATTTGTAACTTCAAACTTCTGACCAAAATGAGAGTCTATAATCCATAACTCGTCTGATTTAGGAGAGAAATTTGCACAGTCCAAAACAGCTCTAAACAAATATGTGGCAGGATTTTGATGTGAGAGACAACAGGAGAAGGACTTTTTCACTGGAGGAAGCGTTATTATGGATTATGAACTTTCTTACAAACACGCATCTTTTCACTTCTCCAGATGTTAACTGATGGACTGGAGTGGTGTGGATTACTTGTGGATTATTGTGATGTTTTTATCAGCTGTTTGGACTCTCATTCTGACGGCACCCATTCACTGCAGAGCATCCATTGGTGAGCAAGTGATGTAATGCTACATTTCTACAAATCTGATGAAGACAAACTCATCTACATCTTGGATGGCCTGAGAGTAAATGCATTGCCAATCTCATTTTTTTTTTATTTTAGTGTTTGATTTGACATCCGTTTTACATGTTGAGGTTGTTGGTAAAGTCTGTGTGTTATTATGGTCGTTTAACCCTGTGTTTGCTGGTTTAGTTCTTGGCATTTGAGCAGAAAGAGGAAGTGCAGGCAGCTCCAGTGCAGGAGGACACTGGAGATGTGGATGATCTGGTGAGTGTTTCATGCTTGTTTGGTTGTTTCAATGACAAGCACATAATTTATTATATTTGTGAGTGTAATTCTTATCTGTAAGTATATTAAATCCTTTATACTTCAGTAGAGATTTCAGACCTTTACTTCTGGCAACATGTTAAGTTGACTGATGTTTTTTGATGCAGCTGGACATGATGTAAAGCGGTTGTCTTCAACACCTGTGTCCATCCAGTTCATGCAACTCTGCGTTAGGTGCCATTCCTTGTGTTTATTAATGAAACGCAAATCTCCAAAAAAGTTCTAGTGCTTCACTAAATCAGGTTCTTTTGTACTTGGCATGATTATGTTGCTTGAGCTTGATTACTTGAATGTTGCACAGTCTGTATTCGTTGGATTTTCTAAAGGAAAATAAATGTCCATGTACTTTATACAGAAACTCAAATAAAAGATCATCAAACAAAATAAAACTTGATTACAGTTCCATTTAGTCCTGGGGGGAAAAATCACATTTTGAGCACATTAGAGATAAAATAACCTACTGTACTACAAAATAAATGTAACATCCTCCTGGATATCCAGGATTTATTTATTTAGTCTTATTATTGTTTTTTAGTATTTACTTTTATTTCCAATGGTGATTTTCATTACTGTGATACATCTATATTACATTTATATGTTTGTTTATTACACAAATTGTATTTACTAAAATATTTAAATATATTTAAAATATATATATTTTTGTCATCACTGTCATAAGCATTTTTTTTTTCAATGGTGATTTTTTTTTTATTAATGCAGTACATTTACATTACATTTATATATCTGTTTATTAGATGCTAATATTTTTTTAGAACCATTTTTAATTCATTTTAGTGCAAAAACTATGAAGATTTTTTATTTGTTGTAATTCCTATTATTCCCATTGGTGATTTTCATTATTGTAATACAGTTACAATACATTTATATTTATTTTATTTGTTTATTATATAATTTTTTTAGAGCCACTGAGATTTTTTTTATGAAAAAAAAAAGATTTTCATTACTGTCACATATCAAGAGCTTTTTTAAAATTCCAATTATTCCCAGCTGTAATTTTTTTATTACTGTAATCCAGGATCCCTGGATCAGGATGTGAATTACAGTATATGTGCCTATATTTAGCATTATTATTTTTAGAACATGCCATTCCGACGACTTTTCAGACCAGTTCATTGAAACAAACAGTTTGAAAGAACTGATTTGCGGAAATGAGTCGGACATGCATCATAATCCATGCTCAGAAACCCTGGGTTTTCATGCCAGCCAGCCGTTGAGGGTTTGATCAATTGTGGCGTGTCTTTGGGGGCTGATGATCTCAGTTTGCTGAGAGCATGTGAGCGTCTCAATCCTCCTCTGGATCTCTGAAAGCACACACGCTGCAGTTTCACGCCACTGTCTCCCGGGTCGAGCAGCTCGAGCTGCAGGCTCCCATAAACCTGCTTCAAACAACTGTTACGAAGATACGAGACGTGTAGGGTCCAAATAAATGAAACCGAATGATAATACTGATGTTTGAGAACAGTGATGAGGTGAATCACCGGGTCGCGTTTCACAACAAAATCAAAAGAAAAAATAATAAAGTAATATATTTTTATTTACTATGTAGTGATAGTTTTTTTTGATTCATCAAAATTGATTTGTAATACGAAATATTTGTTTGTTTGTTTTTTGTAATTCCAATTATTCTAAATGGCCTTTTTTTTTACTGTAATACATTTGCATTACATATTTTTATTCATTTTTTAGAACCATTAAGATTTTTATTAATAAGTAATATATTTTTCTTTATTATGTGGTGATAGTTTCTATAGAATCGTTAAGATTTTTTATTTATTTTTAATGTAAATCTATTATTTTCATTGCTGTCACATCCAGAGTTTTTGTGTGTGTGTGTGTGTGTTATTCCCATTAATCCTAATAGTGATTTTTCATTAGTGTAATACATTTGCATTACATTTATATATATATATATATATATATATATATATATATATATTTATTATTTACTAATTATTTTAAAACCATTAAGATTTTGTATTTATATTTAATTAAATACCAAATTTTACTATCAGGTCCAGAGTGAATTTATTTATTTATTTATTATTATTTTAATACAATAATTTTCAAAAAAACTACTTTTATTTTAAATGTATTAAATGGAAATGGAAAAAAAAAACATTTACATTTATGCATTTAGCAAATGCTTTTATCCTCTTCCAATAGAGACCTCTTACATAATGACAATGAGATGTTGTGTTATGTTATGTTAATGAATTTGTGAGGCAAATGTCATTTTCATGACGATCATGTCACAATGCAATCAAATAAAATGATTTCATGTGTACTCATCTCACATGCACTCATTAAGGATTCAGTCATTATGTGCAGTAATTGTCTGCTTTAACTGAGTCATTTGCAGTAATCAATGGTTCACCTTTTTAAAGTGATTCTGCAGTCAGTAATTGACTGATAGGAAAAGCGTGATGGTTGTTAAACAAAAGGTCACCGTGTAAAACATCCTCAGCACTGATCGCAACATAATGAATTGATTTTATTCACTCACACAGGAAATGGGAAGTTAAAGCTCGATTAGGCAATTTTTCCGGAAACATTTTTGTTATGCTAGTTCAAAATCTCTTTTGGGGGCGTGGCTACTGGATATTTAACCGTGAAAAACAAATTCAGATTCCGTTACAGAAGTGCAGCCCAAATTAGAAGACTTGCCAAAATACACAGAGACAGACAGCGGGGTAAAACAAGGGTAAACATATTGGCAGTGTTTTTACAAGATGGAGGAATATTGATGGAGTGTTTGGGTTTCAGTCGATACGACGAACTTGTGGAGTTTCTTCCCGACAAGTAAGCTAATCCTCAAGTTAAAATTATTGCTAATGTATTGGGAATGTAGCCTACTTTCACCTGTTGAGACATGCCTTCACCTTTATAGACCCATAAGTGCGGTGATCGACAAAGTAGTCCGTGTGATATCAGTGGTTCAACTGTAAAGTTACGAAGCTACGAGAATACTTTTTTTGCACAAAGAAAACAAAAATAACGATTTTATTCCACATTTTCATCTCTACTGCATCACTTGTGGCCACGCGTTCACGACAGTATCATGACGCAAGCGTGTGTACTTTTCTGGACCTTGAACGTGGTAGTTACCTTGCTGTCTATGGGAGGGTCAGAGAGCCCTCAGATTTCATCAAAAATATCTTAAATTGTGTTCCGAAGATGAACGAAGGTCTTACGGGTTTCGAACAA
>NW_015537945.1:593994-605428 GCF_001515605.1 Sinocyclocheilus anshuiensis | reverse complement strand
AATTAATGACAGAGTTTTCATTTTTGGGTGAACTAACCCTTTAACTTTAAGTTGAGAGAGACGCAAACGCGCGAAAACGTGCTTTGTTTTTGTAGTTCCGCTTACTAACATTAGTAGCGCACTAAACTGCCTAACCTAGCTTTGAAAGACGAAGATGTTTAAAGAAGAAGAAGAAAAACTAATTAGAGATAAAACATGGAACAATTCTATATGAATTTAATCTTAAAGCAATAAGGCATGAGACTGTCTGTTTCACAGGTAAAAGTTCTTCTCAGGTACGACATGAAGCAAAATATAGGTAAATAGATACATTTATTTTTAATAATTATCTTAAGAATATTTAGTCTGAACTATCAATTTCATTGTATACTATTTCATAAGTTATAAAAATACAATAATATAATAAATTGGATATATCGATTTTTTTTTTCATTACATACAGTGGTGGCCAAAATGATTAGAACTAGTATTTTGACCAGCAAAAAATGGTTTTAAGTCGGTTATTTCTATCTTTTGCTGTCGTGTGTCAGTAGGAAATATCAGTTTACATTTCCAAACATTCATTTAGCCAATAATTGTAATAATCCAGTGAGATTTTTGTTAGATCTCTGTGTGGAGCACTGGCTGTTGTCAGACAAAAATCTCACTCAGCGTACATTATTTTGCATGCTTAAGATGTTTTTTTCCCTTTCTACAGGTTATCTTAGAGTTTTTTCCCATTGTTTTAATTTTAGTTTTTGTATAATGTTATAATACCATGCATATTTTTACTTTTTTTATTATTTAAAGTAGAAACCAAAACAATGTAAGCAATAAAAGTTTTTCAGAAGTGTTTTAGCTTTGCACAGCTTTATTTGCATATAAAATATGGCATGCAGTTGCTTCAAACACTGGTAAAAAGCTCATGATTTAACGTAAATCTTGATAATCATAATTAATAATCACAATTACAAGTTCAAATTTGAAGGGAATAATTGATGATTTATTTTTGTTATTTCTGTATGTGTATGCGTGTGTATTGCAATCAAGACGAGACGTAATAAAAGCATGAATAAGCTTCTCTGTGTCCTTAAACCTTAAAAAGTGTCTCACCTTGGAAATATTTCTTAACTGATAAAAGCATGTCTGAATAAACTTCTTAACATGATGTTCAAGCTGGTGTCAAAATAAACAACCAAATACTTATGCCACTTGTTACATTTGAGTGCAAATGATTTTGTCTGACGAAATCACTAATAGAGTTTAGTGTCATTACGCAATAATATATAATGACGATACAACAATCCTGCCGATCTGTGATGTCTTCAGACGGTCCGTGTGTACGGATCTGTACTTTTACTCAAGTACTTGATTTGTGTACTTCGTCCACCACTGTGTGAATCTGACTAATCGTTTCTGTGTATTATAGCTGTCAGAGCTCAAAGCGTTCGATTAAAACTGCAGCACTCATTTCTGACGCTCCATTCTGATGTCTCCAGATTGAAAAACTGCAGCAACCTGTAATGACTGTCATTTCAGACTTCAAACAGGAGCAGGGCAGCAATCCGACTAGCTTTTCCCTTTCCACCTCTATAGCGAGAGGGGAAGATAAAAGGAAAAGAGGAATGAATTTCATGCTTTTCTGATCACAGTGTATTTCAGATCTGTGTGTCAGTAGAGCACACTACTTCACTTCTGTTAACCCAGGTAGAATCCCATTCATTGTTTTCCAGAGAGACTTTGATTATTAAAAGTAACGTATAAAGCTTTCAAGACAGACGTAGCATGAGGTTCTTCAGTGATGATATATGCTTCTGTAGATGCCATAAGACTACCCATAATCCTCAAGTGAGATCCACCAATCAGAAAAGTTGTTTTGGCAAAAAAAAAGAGTTTGGCAGCTGCATTCACTTTAAGCATATACATGTACACTTTATTTTTATTTTTTTTATAAATATGAAATATATACAAGAAGTGCAAACCTAAATTAGAAGTAAATGATCATAATGTACCTCCAATGAAACAAAAGTTTTACAAAATATATTTTCTGCTTCCATTATACATTGTTAAAGTTTTTAATTAATTTAATTGAGTTTGTCATTTTTGTAGTTTTTTAAAAATATATCTGTATATTTTAAATTCAGTGTCAATTTTATTTCAGTGTTAGTTATTTTACATCAAGTTAAACTAAATGAAATGAATCAGTTAATGTTTATTTTATTTCAAGTAACAAAAAAGTTTTTTTTAAGTTTTAGTATAATAACCTTGACATTTACTAATACCTGCTTGTAATTTAAAAAAGCAATATATATATATATGTGTGTGTGTGTGTGTGTAGGCCTATATATATATATATGAGAGAGAGTGTTATTTTTTCCAGTAAAAACATGAATTTGTATTGTATAAAACGCTATAGAAATTTAATTTGCAGTGCATCAAGGGATTTGTATTTTAAAAAATGCAGTCTTTTACCTTTTGTCATTTTTTCATGCACTTTTTTTTGCTTTAAATCAGGTTTGTAATGTGATTCATCTGAAGCTGGTTGGTTTGGTTCATGGCTTTGAACTCTTTATTAAAAATATCTGAAATCATTCCACAATAATAATGATGCAATTTAAACCCAAACTCTTACTTTTAAACTCTGTGTGACCCAGAGAAACTCTGAGACTCAGAAAATCACAGAGAATGTGATGCAATGTGAAAGTTTAATGTGGATTTCTGTGATTTTTTTTATTTTATTTTTTAAATTATTATTAAAACTGGGCCTTTTAAAAAAAATATATATATAATAATTTAAAATCTCTTCCATGCAGCATGAATTGCTACTTATGCAGAGGGAGGGACTATCTCATTCTAGAGAGCGTTTGATTGGATTAATATTTGTGTATTTCAGGATGAGTTCGTCAGTCCGTATCATCTTTGGTTAATTTTCCAGAAAGAAAAAAATGTATTTTATAAGTGGATCCTGTTCTCCGAGGTCCACTTACAATGTTAAGACATCAAAAAGCATGCAATTTAGAAGTAATAAGCTATTTCTGTCCTGGTTTTGACCCCCCTCATCAGAACGCTCTGTTTGAATGGGCGTGGCTGATTGTAGACTCTGAAGTAAATGCCCACTGCTATGATTGGCTAACTGTATGTTTGTACGTTTGTAAACAAATCCGCGGTAAAATGAAGTGAACAAAGGACCAAGTTCTTACTGGACCTTCATTAAAAATAAAGTTCATCAAAGTTTATGGTTTGGTTTCTGCGTAGACCTGAGTTTGCTGCTCTTGCATAAATCGAAGCAGGCATAGAGCTTCTTCTGCGGAGGCGGGGTTTAGCCACACTATTACATCATAGAGTAGAACATTCCACAAGCTGTCGTTTTGGTAGATTGGTTTTAATATAAGCTGTTTTTAGACTAACAAGAAAGTTTTGAGTTCTCAAACTTACAGAATGATTTTATAGCACATTGACCTCTTAAATATCAAAGGATCAAGGGAATTTTGATATCTCAGTTCATGACCCCTTTAACATTTTTGAATAGACTAAGTTGTCATGGGGTGTTTAAACTATTATGCTCTTTGTACACTGACCAGTGTTATTTCAGTATAATTGAGATACTGTTGTAGTTTTTATTAACATTTACAGTTCTCATTTTAATTTTAGTTTGTCATTTTTATTTGTTTTTGTTTTAATTTTTATTTTAGTTTTGATTTTAGTTATTTTAGTACTTAAACTAAACAAAGTTCTCATCTTGAATTAGTTTTTTAAATTATATTTTGTTTTGTTTGCATTTTATTAATTTTATTGTGTTTTTGTCATTTTATACATTTTTTAATATATGTACATTTTCATCGTTGTTTTGGAGTCAATTTTATTTTTATATAGTATTTTCCATTTTTATTTTAGATGAGGTTTTGCTAATTTGTAATATTTGTAGCTTTTAATTTGTTTTTATTTTATTCATTTATAGCTCAGTTTTTATTTTATTTTTACTTAAACTAAACAAAAATTCATTTTGAATCATTTAAAAATATATATATTTTTACAAAGTTTTATTAATTTTATTGTGTGTTTGTCATTTTATGAATCGTATATTTTTATTTCATAGTTTTTATTAGTACTTTGGATTCATTTTTATTTTATTTTTAATTTTAGTGATTTATTTTACTTCGACCTAAACTAAATGTTTATATTTTTTGTTTTACTTTATTTCAAGTTAATGTTTGTTTTATTTCAAGTAACAAAAATGTTTTTTGTTTTTTTTTAGTTGAGTAACCTATTTTATTGTGTGTTTGTCATTTTATGAATCGTATATTTTTATTTCATAGTTTTTATTAGTACTTTGGATTCATTTTTATTTTATTTTTAATTTTAGTGATTTATTTTACTTCGACCTAAACTAAATGTTTATGTTTTTTGTTTTACTTTATTTCAGTTAATGTTTGTTTTATTTCAAGTAACAAAAATGTTTTTTGTTTTTTTTTATGGTTTAGTTTTAGTTGAGTAACCTTGACACTGACCCATGTCTGCGTTTATTGTTAAAGATGCTGGGAATTGGAAAGGAGGTGCTGAATTGAGGAGAACTGGAGTAGATCTGATGAACTCTGCTCGACTGTTATTTTAACTCCTCTGATGGCAGCTCTTCGTGGACTGAATTATTCAGCGCTCAGCATTATCTGACGCCCTACAGGTACTGAGACGGGTCAAACCTTCCTCTGTCCTCCATCATATCTGACTTCAGACACTTCTGAGTAATATTTTAGTAAAAGCTTCATGCTGATGTTTGTCATTTCATATATTCATTTTATTTCCGTAGATATGAAATGGCAAAATGACAAAAAATTTGGATCTCAGCACACCATGTTCAAGTCGATATATTTGATAGAAATATATAATGGCAAAACAAGTAAACTGCAGAAGTAAGCAGGGACATAAAATAATAATTCCCCCACAACTCTGTCACCATTTACTCATTCGTGAACATTTTCTGTGGACTTTACTAATACTTTTATAACTTTTTTCTTTTGTGCTATAAATCACCTTTTTATGAACTTTCAAAATTAGCTTCCACATTCCGTTTAACTTTTTTTCCACAGAAAAACAAAGAAAATAACATGAGGGTGAGTAAATGATGACAAATTTTGAGTGAACCAGTCCTTTAATAATCAAACCCACAATGTCCGGCCTTCAAATTCAGATCAGCTGTTTATCTGTGGGTTGAACCGATGGTAAATATAATGTTTTTAACAGAATTGTATTTGTAATTTGCTTACATTCATTGAAGGGAAAGTCCTCCTGGTGTTAAAGTCGACATGAAACTGTTTGCTACGGTGGTGCATTGCTGCCACATACATACTATTGTTTCCAATTTTTATCAATTATGTTGCAATAACGAGATGTTATGCCATTAAAACTATATATTTTTTCATAATAACAAAATACTATGTTGTTTAAACATAATTTCTCTTGTTAAAATGACATATTTTCTTGTAATAACAAGATGCTGTCATTAAAAAAAAAAAACATTTTTTCATTATAACGTCATTACGTCACAAAAACAATGTTTTACCGCCAGCATCTCGTTATTACTAGAAAATATATAGGTTAAACATATCTCGTTATCATGAGAAAATAGCGCTTTAACAAGAAAAATGTCAGTTTAACAACATAATATCTCATTATGACGAGAAAATATATTGTTTTAACAATATAACATCTCGTCATTACGAGAAAATCGTTGTCGTTTTAACGACATAACATCTCGTTGTTACAAGAAAATGTCATTTTAATGAGAAAAATGTCATTTTAAAGACATTTCTCGTTATTACAAGAAAATGTAATTGTAAAATATATCTTGTTATTTCTAGAAAATATATTGTTTTATATCGACATAACATCTTATTTCGATAACATCTGTTACTTTAACAAGAAAAATATCTTAATGACATAACATCTTGTTAGTACGAGAAAACGTTTTAATAGCAGCATCTCGATATTACTAGAAAATATATTGTTTAAATAACATAACATAGAACGTTTTAACAAGAAAAATGTTGATTTGATGACATGGCAACTTGTTATTACTAGAAAATATATAGTTATAACAACATAACATCTCATTATTATGAGAAAACATATGGTTTTGTACAAGAATTAGCTGGTTGGCTGGGTTGAAAAATAATAAATAACGTCAAGGAAAGTTTTTTCGGAGGCAGAGCAGGTTATTACATTTTGATGAAGCATTAAAAAGACAAACGTTTTATTTTGAATAAAGTGCTCTAATTATTTGTGCACAGGAGAAGTATTTGTATTATGAAAATGAATAGAATTAATTTTGATTTCATGTTGACTTTAAGTGCTCAAGGGGGCAATGATTGCAGGACGTCCATGTGATATGATTTGAGATGATTGATATCCTCATGAAGGTTGTGAATATGAAAACATGCATTACCAGCAAGCATGAGCGGAACAGAGAAAAAGCGCGAGAGTTTGTGCTTTTCGGCTGATTGAGCTGCTGTCCTGGGCGGCATCTGTCTGTGTGATGACTGACAGCTGTCACTCATTATTTACGGACAGTGAAAGGGTCATGGGCTCCGTTTGACGTTTCTGTGGCACCGCCGTAACATTACTGTAAACACATTCATCATTTCATTTAAATACCATCAGCCTTTTCAATGGATTGTGCATATGTTCTCTTTTCAGATATTTTTGAGTAAATATTGTGTAAAACAAGTGTTTGTTTAAAGGAATTGTTCACCCAAAAACAAAAATATAAGGTGTTATTTTAGTATCATTGAGATACTATTATAGTTTCTTGAAGTATTTTTTAAAATGTTTTTCTTTTTCCTTTTAATTTTAGTTCAAGTTTGAGTAATTCTGCTGTGTTTTTGTCATTATTAGTAGTTGTCTATATAGTTTTCATTCATTATTATTTAAGGTTCAGTTTTTACTTATTATAGTACTTCAAGCTAAACTAAATTAAAGTGAGAAATGTTCACTTGGCAACTATCTGAAATAATTTTTTTAATTTCATGTTACCAACATTTTTTAATTTTAGTTACAATTTTAGTTTTAGTTAACTATAATAGCCCTGCCCTCAAGCAAGGTTATAATCCTTATTTAAAACTAAAACAAACAAAAACATTTTAGTTACTTGAAATAAAATAAACATGGAATAAAATGTAAAAATATATATTTAATTTCAGTTAGTTGCCAAGGCAGCATTTTTCATTTTCATTTAGTTCAACTTTAAGTACTGAAATAAAATTAAAACTTATTTATAGATATATTTTTTAAAATAATAAAAATGACTAAACAAAATTAAAAAAAATTACAGAATTTCTTAACTCAATATATGAATGTTTTGTTTTGTTTATACTGAAGTACTAAAATAACTACAATTAAAAATTTAATTAAACTAAATAAAACAAAAACTAATAAAAAAAAACAAACTAATAAAGTTACAACAAAATTCTTAAAACTTTGAACTAAAATTCAAATAGAAAATAGAAAAGAAAGTATAATCGCATATCAATGATACCAAAATGACAATGATACTAAAAATGTTATTTTTACTGTAGAATACAAATTCAGAATAAAAAGGCAATTTTTATGATGCTTTTATGGTGCTTTTTGGAGCTTTAAGATTCTTCATAAATTCTCCTTTTGTGTTCCACAGGAAATAAAATGACATCATACATGTTCGGAACATCAAAGAATGACAGAATGTCAATTTTTGGGTGAACTGTCCCTTTAAATTCACTAGCTGTCCAACCTGCTCTTTAGATCTCAGAATATGCAATTAAAAACCCATATTGTTTGTTATCAGTATCCGTGAAAGTCATAAATAATCCAGCAGTTCCAAGGCTGTGCTTCTAGTCTCTGTTCTGAAAAGAGTTGGAGGGTCCCATCATAAGGCCTCCAGTCAGACGGTGGTGACTCTCATAACCACTTCTCTAGGTTTAGTGGTGTTTGTGCTGATGTTGCTGGCTGGGCTGCGTGGCTCGTGTGGCCGTAGATGACTCAGTAAATGCAGGAGGTTATAGGGACAGTGCTGGTCCGGTAAAGCCGGTCCGTCAGCGAGCGCATCAGTCTGGTAGGAGTCCTGCGCTGCAGCTGTGGTGTTTGTGTTTGTCGTGCCGTCGGTCACGTGGAGTGCCGGCGTCCCAGCAGCAGCCATGAGTGAAGACGGTGAAGGAGAGACGTCCGCTCCTGATGGATCCCTCTGGTGGAGCAGTGAACGCGTCCATTCCTCATTATTCTTCAGCTCCTCGCTGTCTCGCTTCTTGTCGTAGTTTAAAACTTTCCACTGCTGATTGACGGCCTGCCAGCGGTGGAATATACGGAAAACGGACGGGCCCTCGTGGACAATTAGAGCTGCGGAGAAGAGAGATTCATCCGGGTTACTGTAAGTTTCTGCAATGTTTTGATCATTCTGATAATTCTTGAGTTATATGGAAGCTTGTTTCTGCCACAAATCAAAAGATGGTGAATCTTATCTTTTAATTCTTATCTTATCTGATGTCTTGCAATTCTTGGTTTATACTTTGCAATTCTAAATTTATGCCTCACAATTCTGAGTTTATATCTCGCAGTTCTGAGTTATTTTGCAATTCTGAGTTTATATCTCGCAATTCTATTTTATATCTCGCAATTCTGAGTTTATCTTACAATTATAGCTTATATCTCGCAATTCTGAGTTTATATCTCACAATTATAGTTTATATCTCCAAGGATTTATTTGAAACATTTATCTGGAACAACATACAAAGCTACCAAATTTTCCTATAAGTTAATCGCAACATATAATCATTACAGTTAATAGGGTTCACCGTCTGTTTGATTACGTGTAATTTGTAACTAACTGCATGATTCTTACTGTACATTTCTGAGTTTATATCTCGCAGTTCTGAGTTATTTTGCAATTTTTAGTTTATATCTCGCAGTTCTGAGTTATTTTGCAATTTTTAGTTTATATCTCGCAGTTCTGAGTTATTTTGCAATTCTGAGTTTATATCTCGCAATTCTATTTTATATCTCGCAATTCTGAGTTTATCTTACAATTATAGCTTATATCTCGCAATTCTGAGTTTATATCTCACAATTATAGTTTATATCTCCAAGGATTTCTTTGAAACATTTATCTGGAACAACATACAAAGCTACCAAATTTTCCTATAAGTTTAATCGCAACATATAATCATTACAGTTAATAGGGTTCACCGTCTGTTTGATTACATGCAATATGTAACTAACTGCATGATTTTTACTGTACATTTCTGTCATAGTCACCAATAATAACCTACTCCTAAATATAATGTGGAAACGTAACATTTTCTGTAAAGCTGCTTTGCAACGATTTGTATTGTCAAAAGCGCTATACAAATAAACTTGAATTGAATATCTTGCAATTCTGAGCTTTATCTCACAATTCTGAGCTTATATGTTGCAATTCTGAGTTTATATCTCACAATTCTAGTTTATATCTTGAAATTCTGAGTTATTTTGCAATTCTAAGTTTATAACTCGCAATTCTGAGTTATTTAGCAATTTTGAGTTTATATCTCACAATTCTTTCTTTATATTATTAGTTTATATTTCACAATTTTCACTTTTTTCTCAGAATTGCAAGAAAAAAAAAATGGAAAGATAAAAAGTCATAATTATGTTTTTTAATATATTTAATATATTCCATGGATAAATCTAAATGCAAAAACCTTTACTAACATTATAATTGAACCTCAGGAAGATAAAAAAACAAAAAAATTAAGTGACTACTTTAAGTCAGACTATAGATAGCTGAAAACGCATATCATTGCAGCCGGTCTGTTCTCAGTGTTAATGAACTGCAAAAACCCACAGAGCACTTTGCAAACTCAGAGTGGTGTAAAATCCAAACCACATACTGTACTATATACTAATTCTGTTAGTGACGAATAAGGCCAAAGATCTGTATCTAAAATGTCTGTATCTACGAAGTCTACAGTAATTTTGCAACAGTCAGTTGCATTCTTTTCGTTTATGCTCAGTGATTCAGAAAGCTGAATGATTCTTGAAGGTTGTGTTTGGAATGATATATTAGCATATTTCAAGGTATTTACTGTATATAACGGTATGCAATATGCACAAATAAATTTCAAGTGGCAGTTTGATACATTGTTGTTACATGACCACACACACACACATATTTATATCAAGAAAGAGGTGTTAAAATAACAGCTGATGTAGTATGTGATGTGAGTACTGTTTGCATACTGTGCTCAGTATATAACACAGCGTTAGTAAGAGTATGATGGCAGAATGAACACAGCGCATGTATTATTTCATACTAATGACTCATAAACCTCTGGATCCAGGCGCATGTGTGTTGAGCTCTGGGTATCTCATCTGTGGTTCTGTTTGAAGAAACACTAATCCAAACTCCTGGAGTTTCTCTCTGATTTATGCCTGTTTCCATCTAAGTTTAAACTGGAGGTAATATTAATGGAGGTAGACGGCTGTGTCTAGCCTGGTTCCTCATTACTTGAAGCTCTTTCTCTCTGTGTGTTTGTCCAGCGTTAGTGCTCTGAGATGTTTGTGCCTCCTGACCTCTTTACTAACTTTCTCCTCCTGTTTCTGCCTTTGTTCTCTCTTTTCTTTGCCTTTCTGGGAAGTATTTTATTGTGATTCAGGCTCAGTTTTGGTTTCTACACTCCTACTCTAACTATAATGTTTTGCATTGTATTTGGATATGTAAAGAAGTAATTCACTGAAAAATGACAATTTGCTGAACATTTACGTTGCTTGCTCACCAATGGATCCTCTGCAGTGAATGGGTGCCGTCAGAATGAGAGTCCAAACAGCTGATAAAAACATCACAATAATCCACAAGTAATCCATAGCACTCCAGTCCATCACTTCACTTCTTGAGGAGACAAAAGCTGCACATTTGTAAGAAACAAGTCCATCATTAAGACGTTTTAAATTTAAACCATCACTTCTGGCTAAAATATGGCTAACATCTGAATGTTGGATTTGTTTCTTACAAACACAGCTTTTGGCTTCACAAGATGTTAATTGATGGACTGGAGTATTTTCTTGTAAAACATTCCAATAATCTGTTAGAAAGTGTACATTAGTAATTCTAAGTGAACTACTGCTTTAGATCCAGTATTCAGCTTTAATGACTGAGATTGAATGCGACACAAACAATCTCTCCTGCTGTGTCACATGTTTTATTTGCCGTTTGCACAAAGACAAACAAACTGAATCATTTATCAAAAGATTCTTTTGATTTCTCCCTCTCTTTCTGTTTACACTCATATGTGTTTGTGTGACTTGATGAGTGAGTTAGTATTTCATAAAATCTGTGAGGAGAGTTATTTCTAATTTTCGGTGATGCTTTATTTTAGTATCATTGATATATTACAGATGTTGTTAATATTTTACATTTACATTTAGTCATTTAGCAGACGCTTTTATCCAAAGC
>NW_015537945.1:586432-593879 GCF_001515605.1 Sinocyclocheilus anshuiensis | reverse complement strand
CCTTGAATTTAATGCGAGCAGCTACTGGTAGCCAGTGCAAATTGATGAACAGAGGTGTGACATGTTGAAGGTGATGGTCCATCATCCAATAAGAAATGTCTGTTAGACATGCTGATATGCGAGCAGCTATCGTCTGATCATCAGAGGCTTCAACAACTGAAAGCAAGGCAGTCTCGGTCGAATGTCTACTTCTGAAGCCAGATTGGTTGCTGTCCAGGAATTTGAATTTCGAATTCAATTTTATTATATTTTCTTTTACAATTAGTCATTTTCGTGTGTTTTTATCATTTTTATTAGCTTTTTTTAATATGTCTATATAGGCTTTGTTCATTTTTATTTATTAATCTCAGTTTATTTTGTTATTTTAGTACTTTTTTTTATTTTAATTTAGTTTTATTTGGTTTTAAGTACCAACATTATATTTTTTCTTTTTAGTTTTAGTGAATAATAATAACCCTGATGTGAGTCAATCATTGAAATGGAAGTAGTTAACATTATTACATATTCATGCATAATATGATTTTTAAATCTGTTGCTCTAAGTGGGTTTTTTTTTTTTCTTTAGATTTTAATCCTGCTGCGTTGGACTCATGGTCACTGGTGTGCATTGTGAATCACAGAAGATCATATGAGGTATGTTGGGTTTTTGTGATTAAATGCAATTCATTACAGACACAGTATGTCAAGGATTTCATACTTTCTGTGGATTTCTCTAAAGAAATTTTCTGTGAACTGTAAATGTATTAATTGTACTAAGAAAACATACTGTGACTTTCAGAACGTAAAATTTCTTTCCCAGTAAAACAAGTGCTAAACAAAACTGCGTAAAAGACTCATTCTGACTGAACATACGATGAACCTAACTTGACCTTTGACCCCAAGCAAACTGTACATACCGATACAGACGACATCCATGAAGCCGTACATCCCGTAACAGATCTGGAAGAGCAGGTCTTGCCGTTGCCACTTGGCTGAAGGGCTGAGAGACGACCACACCAGCCACGAGATACTGGCGATGAGGAAGAGCGAACCCAAGATCGCCGCTGCTATCTGGACCTTCTCAATGACGGTGAGCGAAATCGCTTGCCACTTCATTAAAACACAAAAGAGACGGAGAGCAGGGGATTTCAGTGCTACTGCATTTCTCTGTTCTACTATTTAAGATTAAAAGCCAAAAGATCCACTTCCATTTTTAAATGCTAGATGTAAATAATTTAAAAATGAAATGCTACATATAAGTGATTCAAAAATTCCTTTTTTAAATGCTACATTTAAATGATTCAAATGTCCTATGATTTGAAAACAAATAATGGCTATGAACTGATTTTTTTTTTTTTTTTTGATTCTCTAAATGAATCAAGAATCAGCTGCACAGTTAGTTAGGTTTGTATTGGTCAACAACATGATTCCTGACTTACTAAACCCCAGTGCCGGTGTAGTTACAGATACACATTTGGAGTTTTATTGTTTGTAATGTTCCTTATAAATGGCACTTCAGTTAAAAAATATAGTACGACCACTATTACATACACTATTGATTTTGATTAGTGCACTACCATTCAAAAGTTTGGGGTCAGTAAATTAATTAATATCTTGATACCTTAATACCTTGAATTGATCAAAAGTGACAGTAAAGACATTTATACTGTAACAAAAGGTTTCTATTTCAAATCAATTCTACTCATCAAGGAATCCTGAAATGAAATATATTACCATTTCCACAAAAATATTACACAACACAACTATTTTCAGCATTGATAATAATCAGAAATGTTTCTTGAAAGATCCTATTAGTTCTATTTTAACAAACTTTCTATTCATCAGGGTATATTGAAAAAAAGCATCACAATTTCTACAAAATATTAAGAAATGTTTTTTGAGCAGCAAATCAGCATATTAGAATGATGCTGAAAATTCAGCTTTGATCACAGCAATAAATTATATTTTAAAATACATTCAAATGTAAAATTCTTTTTTCCGAATTGTAATAATATTTCACATTATTACTGTTTTTATTGTATTTTTTATCAAATAAATGTAGGCCTGGTGACCATAAGAGAAACACATTAAAACTTTTGAATGGTAGTATGTGCTTAGCACACATTAAAGTGATCTTCCTCAAAAGTAAAATAATTATTAATAGAATAATTAAGAATCCCAATCCACAATTAAATTCCGAATGTTGCATCTTGACATGGTTTTGAGGTGTTGTACCTGCAGCGGGTTCTTGGTGCTGATGGCGATCACCTGATACTTGTAGTAACAGAGTTCACAGGTCCACGAGCCTCTTTCACTGATCCACTTGATGAGACACGGTTGATGAGTGCTGCGAACGGAGCCACTGCAGCGACACGGGCTCAGCAGCTCAGCCTGAAACACACACACAGATACACACACAAGTTGGAGCTCATATTTGAGGAGGAAAAAGCACCTCAGATTTTTTCAGAGACATATTTTAGCAAAAATATGCAATTTGGTGCAGATGCTGATATTTATATGACCAAAAAGTGATGAAATTCTGATGTTTGTAATGTAAAAAAAATAAGATCTTTACAACAGAATAACAGACTACTTAAAATGCATATAAATATCAGTTGTCACTCTATATCTCCAATAACATGTCTTAGTAAGATGATATTTAAATGCTTAGATTGATGATCAAAACAATGCAATGCAATACAATAATGACTGAGAGATGAACAAATAAACCATCTTCAAAAGCCTGATCGTATTTGATACTCACATTTGAACATGATTTTTCCAACAAATGAAGTATAGATAATCAATAAACTTATGTTGCTTCAGTCCAGTAAGCGATCATCTTTAAATATTACTATACATTACTAACAATATCAAAATTACTTTTGCAAGTCAGTAAAGATTTCACAAAAAGCAAAAAGACACGTGAAGCATGAGCTGAAGGTGGATGATTTACAATGATACTAAAAGGCCTTTTACTTGCTGAGAAGTTAAGCATGAAGGACAGAAGGCATGGAGTAGATTGTGTGCAACAGCTTTCACAGCACAGTTTTGATCATGTTGATCATTTAGAGGCCTTAGAAATGCATGCATCAAATATGACAAAGTAGACTTTATAGGGTTAATTGTGGTGTTATTTTTTTTCTTTTGTTTGCCGTGAACGTATTTTTAAAAAGCTTTTATTCTCTACACTTTTTCCAATACCAAGCACTTATTGAATGTTTTATCTTGGTTTTTAGAAACTGCAGTTGACAGTTCGGGCGTAATGAAAAATTAAGTGTGTGAATTGACTATTTCAGAACAAATAATTTATCTTCTTCATGGACACCGTAATGAAAAATTAAGTGTGTGAATTGACTATTTCAGAACAAATCATTTATCTTCTTCATGGACACTGTATGAATTTTAAAAAGAAAAAAGAACTAAAGTCAAACATTCATTCAGAGAGGCTTTTTAAGTGCACTATATACGGTAAACTGCTGCTTTCTGGATCATCAGGAGCCCTGAGAATCACAGTAAACTAACTTTTCTTTTTTTTTCTTTTTTTAAGAAATCCCTTTCTATTCAAAGGATCCTGAAATAATGCAGTTTCCACAAAAATATGAAACAACAAGCACAACTGTTTTTAATACTGATGATGATAATAAAATTTAAAAAAAGTAATAAGAAACCAAATCTTGGCACCAAATGTTGAAGCACAAAATTAGCATATTAGAAGTATATAATTTTTAGAAATAATTTAATGTGCTTTGCATTTTTTATTTAATTCATTTTAATTGAAATTTTAATTTATTTAATATATGACATTAACATTCTCTTTTTTTACATGATTTTCTTTCATTCTTCTCCTGATTTACATTTTAATGTTATTGTTATGAAAATACTTGTATATTTGTGTATTATCATTAATCATTTTATTTATTTATTTTATTTATCTTCTGCATTTTGGGATAATGAACTGCTCGATCTTGCAGGTTTGCATTGCACAACATCAGAAATCTCGTTCACCATTCCTGGCTGGTGGAAAGATCTTCCCACCCCTATCCGGAATGCTGAATCCCTGACAATTTTCAAGTGACAGCTGAAAACTCATCTCTTTAAAAGCTACTTGACTTCATCCTAAAAAAAAAACTGTCTTTCTCTTTATTTATTCCTTCCCTTTCTAGTTTGTACTTATTTGAACAATGCCTGAAACTTGGTATTACAAGCACTTCCTGTATCTGTTCGCCTCTTTAAGAAGAATCGCTTTATGTATCCCCCAATTGTAAGTCGCTTTGGATAAAAGCGCCTGCAAAATGACTAAATGTAAATGTAATGGGAATTAATAGTTGGAAAATGGAAGTGGAATGGAATTTACAACCATAGTACTATTCAATCTCATTAGAAATGGACTGTTCTGCTCAATATTTATGTATGCTGTCTGTATGTATGCTTATTAGAATATTCTGGCGTTAGTTAAGCAGCAACACAATCCCAGCAAACCAATTTAGGCTGGCTGAATCTGGTTTTTGTCAGTAGGCAGCTCTCTGTGTTTTGGAGCAGAGCCTCTAGTGTGTGTGTAGTGGAGTATATTTCCTCCTGGACTGTGTTGTAGTGAGTGTTGTGTGTGTAGATGACAGCGTTAATGGAATGCGGATGGATGTAGATGTGTCTGTGAGGCGTAACTGAGGAGCAGACACAGGAACAGGTGCGGCGCAGTGTGAGTGCTCACCTTCGAGCAAACACTCGAGAACTAACGCTAGCGTCATGCTGAGAGACATCCACACTCGCACACGCAACGTGCCCTCTCATCTCTCTCCAGTGTATAAACCGAGTGCGAGTAAAACGTTTCAAAACTGTTTCTCATGTCAAAACCCAGAACTGACGCATTAATGCTCTGGGTGTTATTGCTCAGAGTTTGCTCATTCAAAGCTCAGGATACATAATGGAGTGATCGGTTATGTTTCATTTATCAACTTTAAAACTTAATTAGGAGAAATGCAAATCGACACAAGTTGACAAATATTTGTATTTCACGGAATTTTCAGAGAAACATCTGAGACAAAGTTGCTACTTGAATAAAACATGTCTGAGAACTCCATTGTGTCTCCTGAGCTGTAAAAGAGCAACTTCTAAGCACACAGCAAGCTTTCAATCTAATGAGAAAAGCTTGGACCTGGAAGATTTGATGAGAAATATTTGAAATCATATTGAGATCTCTGACTTTTGATTCCAGACTTTGGTATTGTGGCAAATCTGAGCATTGTTTGAGACAGTATTGGGATAACTGGGGTCTTTTTTCCACAGGAGAGACATCTGAGAAGCAGGAGACTCATTTTAGTCTCCATTAATCTCATTGCTGTCGAGGAGAAACAAATGAGATCTCATTTGTGATTATTCTTTCCTCTGTGTCTCCTAGAAAATTGTATTGCTCTTTTAGAGCTCAAGAGACTTAATGGAGTTCTCAGACAAGTTTCAATCAAGTATTAACTTTATCTCAGAAATTTCTCATAAAATGAGTAAAAATAAGAATAGACAAATGAGCCAGTAGCTCTCACCGAATGAGGAAAGCAATACTTGATGAGAAATGTTTGAGGTTATATTGAGAGAGCTCCCTGTTGAAAAATCCAGCATATACTGGTTAGGTATGTTTTGAAGCATGGCTGCTGGTTTGAGCTGGTTAAAGCAGGTCAAGTGACTTTATCTCAGAAATTTCTCATAAAATGAGTAAAAATAAGAATAGACAAATGAGCCAGTAGCTCTCACCGAATGAGGAAAGCAATACTTGATGAGAAATGTTTGAGGTTATATTGAGAGAGCTCCCTGTTGAAAAATCCAGCATATACTGGTTAGGTATGTTTTGAAGCATGGCTGCTGGTTTGAGCTGGCTAAAGCAGGTCAAGTGCTGGTCCTAAGCAACTAGCTCCTGCTCAGGACCAGCACATGACCAGCTAAGGACCAGCTTAAACCAGCCTAACCAGCATATGCTGCTTTTTTCAACAGGGCTGAATTCTGTATCATTAAAATATTAACATCATTACCCATAAAGTTGGGAAAAATAGCATATATAGCAGCTCAGATTATTTGATCTTTGGATACATTTATGAGAAATATTTGAGTTTAAATTGAAATTGCTGACTTTTGATGGCAGACTTTGTTTGAGACATTGTCGAGATCTCTGGAGGAATAACGTGAGATTTCAGTTTTTTCCTCAGGAGAAACACCTGAGAAGACCTAAAGTTCTCCATTAATCTCATTGCTGTCTGGGACAAACAATCAAAATAGTCCAGAAATCTCATCCGTGCTTCCTGAGTGGAGCTCTCAGTAAAAGCCGCCTCGAGCTCAACTTAACGCAAGTATTATATAAGCACGACCCCGATGCTCCTTCAGCCAAGAGGAGTGCTACCTCCGTCACAGCATCGAGAGGATATAGAATGGGAGTGTTGGTACAGACACAGGCCTGTCTGCAGATGGACTTAGTGGGAGCGAGTTGGCCGGTCAGTATGAGGAGAGCAGGAACAGCCAATGGGAGGAGGGCGGCACAGGAGGAGACGGGGAGCACGTCCAAACCTGCAGTCTAATCCACCTCCGTGTTCTCAGGGCACGAATCAGACGGCCATTACAACTGTGACAATCTGTTTCACTTACTCCACCGAGAGCCACACGGCGGATAAAGAGTTTAATGCCGTTCATTTCACTCCTGTTCAAAGTAGTGGCAACCAAACGTTCAGTAAATGCATGTAATGTGAACAGAAGCGATCTGAATTCGTTGTTAATGAATTCTACACTCTTTTTTGGACAGTGTCAGCTATTCTGTCCCTCGTGTTGCACTCCAGTCATTTTCTTTTTTTTCCCAAAAATTCAAGTTATTCTTATCACATTGGACTAAGACCTACTGACTTTACTCACACAGGATATAGCAATTCCAAAAAAAAAGAAAAAAAGTTGATTATTCTTGTACTTTTCTGATATTTTTCCTCTTGTTGCACTTATGGTGTTCCCAGTCAAATATGACAAGCCAACAAAAATTGCTTATAAATTTCTAATTATGCTATATTATTACCAAATATTGGATTCAATCTTTTCGTCAACTTGTTTTTTTTTTTCAGTTAGCACAGGTTTTGTATTTGTTTTTGGACCTGATTGATTGCAGGCCTCATTGATCTGAGCTTATGCTGCTCAGTTTCCGAGTGAAAATTGCCAAAATTATCCACAAATAATGTTTTTTTTTATTTCACTCAGATCAATCAGGCCTATGATCAATCAGTTACAAAAAAAAACCTGTGCAAATTGAAAGAAAACAAGATTGAATCCAAGATTTGGTGATAACACAGCATAATGAGAGAAAATGTAATGTATATCCAACTTTATAGAGCTATGCAATACAATAGTTTACATGTTGTCAAAATATAAACAATCATGCAGCCAACATTTATATTTATATATATATATATATATATATATATATATATATATATATAAATCATTAG
>NW_015537945.1:585483-586395 GCF_001515605.1 Sinocyclocheilus anshuiensis | reverse complement strand
AGATCAACCCATCTTGAACATTCATATAATACTCATAGTTGATGTATACAATTGTATATATTGTATAGTATACTAGATTGCTTTCCATGAGTGTACTGTATGTGAGTACTATATGAATGTACTACATATATATCCAATCCAACTTCAGATTAGTAATATTTCTTTCATTAAAGAAGGTTTGAACTTACTAGAAAGCTGCAGAAGAGCATTAAAAATTGACATTTTTAATGTTTCATTTGAGTTATGCAGCTTTAGACTTTATATAAATCTACAAAATGTATTTAAACACAGTCAGATGTGTTAAACAGATCCGAGAGCAGCTGAAAGCGTGATCAAATAAGAATAAAAATGGCACGTCATGTCAGAACGGTTGGCGGCTCTAATGCACTCCTGTGAGAAACAGCCATTTAGCTTGAAGGGTGTGAAAAAGCGTGTCACGGTTAGTGTGCGGCATGGGTCTGCAGAGCCCAAAGTACCTTAGTCAGATTGTAACTCCCCTGTAAATCTGTGTCAGTCGTGTGCCGCTCTGAATTATTAATAAGTATGACTCAGAAATAAAGAAACATCTGAGACGGTCCCGGGTGGAGGGGGACTCGAGGGGGATTCTCAGCTAGACTTCAAGGAAAGAGAGAAACCGTGTCACTGATTGACACTCTTTAAATTAAATTAGCTGGCAAGATTAAAAACAGTCACCCCTGTCAGAAATGTGACGCGCTTTAGCGTGTTTGATAAAAACGGCATTTTCATGTCTATTTAAAGGCAGGTTAAGAATTATCATTAAAACAACTGTAAAATCAACGACAACATTTAAATGTATGCAGGAAAGTTTTCAAAGTTGTAAGATTATTGGAGTACATTTTATAAGAAAATGCTCTTTCAGTTTTTCTACTTAGTTACTTAGTAACTTTAGTA
>NW_015537945.1:567257-584739 GCF_001515605.1 Sinocyclocheilus anshuiensis | reverse complement strand
TATATATTTACTGCAGTTTGACCTCTTGAGGTTGATGATGAACATTTGAAGGTTAAGCTCGTTCTTGCACTGATCATTAGTACTCTGTTCACAGAAAGTGCCAAGTGCAGAAATCCATACGGATATATCCATATCAGACCTACTTTCCAGATTAATGGTAAGTAGGTCATTTGACTAAATGTGTCAGACTGATTCCTTATTTGGTTCCATGTGCATTAAAACATCAGGAATAGACGAGATTTCATGTCCTGAGTTGATGCTAGCTAAACAAACTGATAAACAACAAATTGTAAAAAATCTAGTTTGCCATACCGTCTAGATTAAATCCTGGTTTGCATAGAGGAGAAACAATAATGTACAGTATGTGGAAAATAATGTGTTTTTTGAACCTTAAACCGCATAAACACATTTCATTACACCAAATACACAAAATAATGTTCTTTTTAGCAACATCATGTGACCCCTTTAAATATGTGTGCGTCCTTCACATTTATACTTATTACATGCCATCTAAGGCCCTTTGAAAGCCCGGCACTCTGGTTTACAAACCACTTCCACTTTTCAGCAACATTCCCGCTGCTCTAAAGAGGCAAAATGAATTGAATCTGTCGTAAATAACAAAATATATGCCAGGAAAGGGGCTGCCTTTGACTCTTAATGATGCACGAATGTACCAAACAACAAAAGGCGGCACATAAGCGCAGCCTTAAGCCGTTCTGAAATAGCATTTTCCATCATTGGCTTGCTGGAGGGACACTGAGTATTTGGGTCTCCATTCAGTGTGATGTGAATGTGGCAGAGAAGTGGAGTGTAGACCTGTGTTATTGTGAATGCACAGAGCTATGCCTCCACAGGATTACGGCATGCAAAATAATGTGTCCTTATCCGGTGCAGCCATAAAGGCATTGAGAAGAGCTGTGCTGGCCGTTTGTCTTCATGCTGCTTCTGAAGCTCTTTATTTCATCAGTCGACTGTATGAATGGACTAAAATTATGGACTAAAATAAAATTTTATTTTTTTATTGTAGTGGCTTAAAGGAATAGTTCACCCAAAACTGAAACTTGGCTTAAAATGTCCTCACTCTCAGGCCATCCAAGATTAGGGTGAGTTTTTTTCTTCATCAGATTTGGAGAAATGTAGCATTACATCACTTGCTCAGCAATGGATGCTCTGCAGTGAATGGGTGCCGTCAGAATGAGAGTCCAAACAGCTGATAAAAACATCACAATAATCCACAAGTAATCCACACCTCTCCAGTCCATCAGTTAACATCTGGAGAAGACAAAAGCTGCGTGTTTGTAAAAAAACAAATCCATCTAGGCATTTTAACTTTAAACCATTGCTACTGGCCAAAATGCCATAATCCATAATAACGCTTCCTCCAGTGACAAAGTCCATCTCCTGTTGTCTCTCGCGTCAAAATCCACCCACATATTTGATTAGAGCTGTTTTGGACTGTTTTTGGTTTGTAAATGGTGCTTGACTTGTGCAGATTTCTCTCCTGATTCAGACCAGACGACCTTTTCACTGGAGGAAGCGTTATGGATAATGGACTCATGATTTAGTTGGAAACACTGGTTTGAAGTCAAAAATGTTTTAATGATGGATTTTTTTCTTTTGTCTTCTCCAGATGTTAACTGATGGACTGGAGTGCTGTGGATTACTTGTGGATTATTGTGATGTTTTTATCAGCTGTTTGGACTCTCATTCTGACAGCACCCATTCACTGCAGAGCATCCATTGGTGATGGAATGCTACATTTCTCCAAATCTGTTCCCATGAAGAACAAACTCATCTACATCTTGGATGACCAGAGCAGATTTAAATTTGTGGATGAACTATTCCTTTAATTTTGGACTGTGACTGTATCTATCTAACTGTTTCTACAATTTGTCATGTGTACCATAACACTTGTTTGTTGTTGTAAATGAAGGAAAACACTCTAACATGTTTCTCTGCTTCTCAAACACAGCTAAACTCTTCCCTGGCTTCCTCATAAATCTCTTCATCTGCTAAAATGGCAGTACAGATGCTCAAGCTGAGGCTCTCTGGGGTAAAAGTGTGTGTGAGGCACGTAATACTACAGGGATCTCATCAGCAGATTGATTCTCTCTCGTCTGAATCCGTGTCTCTGCAGGTCTACAAAGCTGAGGTGAAACAGCAGAGAAGCTTCACTACTTGATCACTTCACTAGATGAAAGTAATTTTCTGGGTTCAACACAAGTTCTCATATTGGAAAAAAAAAAACCTCACCGTTACAGTAATGCACAAAGCCAGTTTTCCAGAGGGTTTAAAAAAGCAGAAATGTAAAGCTTTTTGTTTTGTTATTTTGTACATTATTTAGTAAAATGAAAGAAACACATAAAGTGTCTGCATTGTTCTTTCCAAAGTATAGTGAGGCTGCTTTCTAGATGCATGAACTTCTGGTGAGGTGCTGGAAGATGCTGAAACTACATAAAAAAAGCATCAGCAGGTTGCACACTTCTGAGGGATCATATGCCAGGCAAAAAACTACAAAATATGAATGCTAATGGATCGCACTCTCCAGGTATTATGGACCTCACTGGTTTGCTGAATGTAAACCGTCTCTATCCTCATGCATATTGTAAACATTACTGGCTTTTCACTGCAAAACATTTTATTTTTGTCTTGTTTTCGAGTACAAATATCTGAACATTCTTAAATGAAGATACTTTTACTTAAAAACAAAATGACTTAGGACTTGTTTTCTGAAAAAAAAGTATCAAAAAGTTTTGATAAAACAGCTGATAAAAACATCACAATAATCCACACCACTCCAGTCCATCAGTTAACATCTGGAGAAGACAAAAGATGTGTGTTTGTAAGAAACAAATCCATCATTAAGACGATTTAAATGTAAATTATTCCTTCTAGCTAAGATACGAGTCCATAATCTGTAATAACGCTTCCTCCAGTGAAAAAGTCATCTCCTGTTGGCTCTCGCATCAAAATCCACCAACATGTTTGTTTAGAGCTGTTTTTTGATCTGAGCAGATTTCGCTCCTGATTCAAAAGTTAAAAACATCTTAATGATTGATTTGCTTCTTATAAACAAGCAGCTTCTGGCTTCACAAGACATTAACTGATGGACTGGAGTGGTGTGGATTATTGTGATGTTTTTATCAGCTGTTTGGACTCTCATTCTAACGGCACCCATTCACTGCAGAGCATCCATTGCTGAGACACTGATGCAATGCTACATTTCTCCAAATCTGATGAAGAAACAAACTCATCTACATCTCGGATGCCTTGACGAGTACATTTTCAGTACATTTTCATTTATGGATGAACAATTCCTTTAAATTTGTTTAACTCATTTAGCTTCTCAAGTAAATGTTTTGACATTTGTACTGGAAAATGACAAAAAAAGGAAGTAAGAAAATCATTTTTTGCAGTTTACCAGCATTTTGTGATCGTGACATTGAGGTTTGAGGGAAAGGTTTACTCAGACAAGGTACTAATTCTACACTATTTCAAATTGAACACCCACAGTGTGATGTCTTTTGAAGCAATCTGTAAATGCTTTAGAGCTGAACTTGCATTGAACCAGAAGTCATTTCTTGTGCTTTCCAGATCTAGTCGAGATGCATCAGACAAAGATGTCTGTTTAATGCAATGTGACCTGATACTTCAAGAACAGTCATTACATTTTGAACCAAAACACCATGCAGTCAAAGACATTACCTAGTGCTATTACTCAGTGTTACACATTTAAACAGGATGTTTTCATAGCGCCATTGAACTACAGCCTGCTGAATCAGCAGAAAACAGGCATGAATCAATAAGACGGCAACAAAAGACAGAAAATCAAAGCTCTGCCCTTCATCTAGACACGTCTTTCCATCATGTAGTATCTGTAAGACATCAGTCCTGCTTCATCTCTGCGCACAAAAAGCACAAGAGAGAAGATCAGATCACTGTCTATTTGGAACAATCGTCTGAAATCAGTCCCTCGGGTTCGCCTGCGCTCACATTTCTGCTCTTTACACTTACAGCAGAGCTTCTCAAAGACATCACGCTACTCGCTTTGGGGCAGCAATCTTATAATTGCATGCGGTTAATAAAAACACTAAGCGCCTCGGAGGAGCTTTCTCTGATTCATAAACGCAGTAAACACAGATGCTGAGCATTTCTGCCGTTATTGTCAAGGAAAAAGACACGCTTTGACCTTTTGTGAAACACTTCAAATAAGCTCTCTAACTGTGACAACGTGCCCCATTACAGTGGAAATGTGACATTAGAAAGCTTATTTTGAGCTTTAGAAAGCTAATTTTAAGCAAAAATGTAAGAGGCACACTTTTTTTTTTTTTTTAAATCAAAGTTGTAAATAAAATGTATTGGAGTACGTTTTGCAAGAAAATACAGTTTTAGTTTTTCTTCCTTAAAATTTGTTTAATTTAATGTGTTACTTGTATTTCTTTGTCAATATTTGTGACATTTACTAGCAATTTCTGAGTGAAAACGTTCTACATCAAGTTTTCTTTTTTCAGTGTACACTATGAAATGATTTTTCGAAGTTGTAAATAAAAGAAATAATTGGAGTATGTTTAACAAGAAAGTACTATTTCAGTGTTTCTACTTAAAAAACGTTAAATGTTTTTGCACTACTTTCTGTTTCTTTGTAATTATTTGTGTTAAATTTAAAAGCAATTTGTTAGTGAAAATTGTTTTGTCAAATTATTTATGAAATATAAAAGCTATCCTCTACATTAATAAAATTGGTGTATTTACTTTGAAACAATTTTCACTCAAGAAATACCAAGTAAAAAATCTGAAATTCTATTTTCTTGTAAAACATACTTTATTTACAACTTTGAAAAATCATTTTTTTTACAATGCATCTTATAGTTGTGTGACAACTAGCACCGATCTACTCTGTAACTAGTGTTTAAAGGTGTTTGCTCTTTGCTTAGAGCCCTCTGAGGAGGAAAGTCGATCCCTCTCTGTCGACTCGCCTCAGGTTTCCTTCTTTCAGTGCAGGTGAGGATCATCTCAGGTAACATGGGAGTTATTTAGCACGGTTTGTGTGCTATAACACTCAACTCACTCCAGCACGAGCTCAAATGTATTAGTGAAATAAATGTCATTCTGTTGTAAATTCTGGTGAATCACCTTCCCTTTGGGTGAAAGGTTTTTGAAGTGGAAACCATTTGCATCTCATCATGAATAATTTATGAGGCCTGCTCTGAGCTACAGTTTTCCTATTAAAACAAGACGCATTAAGAAAAGTAAATACTCCATTGCCATTTGCAGGGCCGTGACCTTAAAATCATACGGTTAATTCAAACAGGACTCTAAAACATAACATCTTTAAAAGTCATAAACATTTCTGGAGACTATGAATAAGAGCTTTTCTAGTTATGCACGGATAAAACGTTCTCTTTGGAAATGCAGTCTCTGTAAAATTACAACCGGGCAAGTCATAGAAATTAAATTGGAAAAAATAAATCATTTAATTAAAAATAAATATAATAACTCATTAAGGCATGAGAATCCTGTCTAAAACTTTCACTGGCATTAAAGTTTGATAATTCGACCAACTGAGAGCTTCGTTATCTTGAACGTTTTAAATCTTGAAAATAATTATGTAAATTGCACTGATTAATTTTAAATATGTTTTTTTTTATTTTACAAAATAATAATGTGCTTTTTACATACATTACCTTATGTGAAACAACTAGAGTACACCATAAAAACTGACAGGTTTCATCTGAAGTGCTGTCTGCACATCTGTGCATTGTGCTTGGGGGAGTGGCTATTGGCTCTAGCTCATGAATATTTAATTAACTAGGTGCAGGCAAGGAATGGCTATGTATATGGACTTTAATTAGTTGTTGTTGGTAATTAATATAGATTTGTGTGTGTGTGTGTGTGTGTGTGTGTGTGTGTTTGTTTACAGTCCTGATAACTGTTACGCTGTTTTCTAATCATTGAGTGTCCGCTGTAACTGAACTGACCCTTGTTCAGTGCACTTTTTTTTCAAGTTCATATTTTGGTCTGTTATAAATTAAAGACAGTAAGGCCATTCTTTACTTTTTGTTTGACTGTGTAATTTAAGTTGTACCTAAATAAAAACATTAAAGTGTCTTTGGGTTATGCTGACCACACACACACTGAATACTGAAAAAAAAACTGGTGTAGGATTTACTTTAGGATTTATTTAAAAATGTTCAATCTGAAATTGCTAGTAAATTTGACAAATATTTACAAAGAAATGCCAAGTATCACATTAAATTAAACATGACATTTTAAAGAGTTTTTTTTGAAGTGGAAAGACTTTAATAGGAGCCTATTTTTGTAAAAGGAACACCAATAATCTTTATTTAGGCTACACCTTATAAAAAGTATAAAATCTTTGCACTAACATGTTTTTCCGAAGTTCATAATTTTCCGCAAAAATGGAAACTTAATATAAAAAACAAAATTCCAAAAAAAAAAAAAGCAATTTTTCTGTGAATGTGCGAGACTTCCGGTTCATTAGTCGCTATAAAGAATAACAAAGGTAAAGCTATGCCTATTTACGCTACAAACTGGTTTGTTTATGGACTGGGTAATAAATGAAAATAATATGATAAGAAATAACAGTTTGCTTTATCAAGTAACACAACAGACTGTTTTTGTACAGGTAAAATAACTGGGAGCAAATGACACCGGATGTCTCGCACATAAATGTGACCCTGGAGCACAAAACCAGTCATAAGGGTCAATTTTTCAAAATTGAGATTTATACATCATCTGAAAGCTGAATAAATAAGCTTTCCATTGATGTATGGTTTGTTAGGATAGGACAATATTTGGCCGAGAAACTATTTGAAAATCTGGAATCTGAGGGTGCAAAAAAAATCTAAATACTGAGAAAATCACCTTTAAAGTTGTCCAAATTAAGTCCATAGCAATGCATATTACTAATCAAAAATTAAGTTTTGATATATTTACGGTAGAAAATTTACAAAATATCTTCATGGAACATGATCTTTACTTAATATCCTAATGATTTTTGGCATCAAAGAAAAATCGATCATTTTGACTCATACAATGTATTTTTGGCTATTGCTACAAATATACCCCAGCGACTTAAGACTGCTTTTGTGCTCCAGGGTCACATTTATCATGTGCATTTCTTTACTTTACTGAACTGTAGGGTTGGTTTACCTGTTCCGGCCCCTGGAAGCAAATCCTGCACACCGGGGTTCCTTCTGCATAGCTGATGAAGGATAATCTGTCATCCCTCCGGTCCTTGGGGAACTCTTCCGCCGCGGCGCCGGTCCAGGATCCGTCCGCAGCCGCCTCAGCGTCCTCTGTGGACGGGGTACTCCAGTGCCGGAGCCGGTGGGCTCGTAACGTGTTGTTGTTATCCGAGGAAAACGGGCTGATTCTGGCCGTTTGTCCGCTCATGGGGTTTGTAGGAGCCTGTGGCCCGAGCAGAAACACCTTGAGGTCACTGAAGAGAACGCAACAGCGGCTCTTCAGCATACTTCATCCAAGAACGGGGAAAATCGACGCTGTCCTGGATCAGTTAGCGCAGGTTTATGGACTCCCTGATAGTTTTTAGGCTGTGAAGAGCGAATGCGTGAAAGCCATTGTATTCCGCAACCCTCTACAATTGCAACTTAAGTGATGCATTAAAGTCGCGACATGCATTAAGTTTATTGCACTTTTGGAATTTAGCTTGAAGGTTTTTTCTCCGTTCTGTCACCAATGGAGTTTTGGTTCCTTGCCGCTGTCGCTCAGTATTGTATAAAGCGCTATGTAAAGAAAGGTGACTTGACTTAAAATCGTTTGCAAGTTAAATGGAGAAACAAAGATGCCTTTGTGAAATAAGTGCACGTCTATATTGCATTCTGAATTAAGTAAAAAAAAAAAATGAAATGGCAGTAAACAGGTGTCAGAAGCCATAAGATCGATTCATTCCATTGGGTTTGCATGGGATCTAGATGTCCTTCTGCAAAGTAAGTCGCATGCCACATGTGTTAAAGCATCCCTCAGTGGCGTGAAATCATTCAGTTCCGCGTCCAGGTGTCTGCGCCTAAAGGTTAAAGCGATACCTTCCGCGTTTCTGCAGGTGATGCTTCTTCGTGCGGACGCCGCATGTCTTCGGTCGCGTCGTGAGCAAATGTTATTCTGCGGTAGTTTTTCGCGTCGTGTTCGCACGATTCCTCGGGACAGTTCATCGGGGATGTGTAATCCGAGTTCAGGTTCCGCTGGACGGTTGCTCGTTGCGGCTGATGCGGCGGGTTCAGCACCGTGATTCCTGAAGTCTGGTGTGAACTGTGTAACTTTAATCATTTGCAGCGACAACAAAATGAACAGCATAGAAATAAAGGTCAAAAATTTAAAATTTGAAATTAGATCAAGCGCATTTTCGTGTATTTTTCATACTAATAATGAATTTTTGATTGTAGTCAGTTAATTAGTGACTGACATAAATCAGCCATGTAGTATATTTGTATTTATTTATTTATTTATTGATACCGATATTCAAATGTTTCTACCTGTAATTGATTTTTAATACAGGCCTAAACTTTACTAACATATGATATCCTTGAGCGAGTCTCTAATAATAAAAATCAATTACAGGTAGAAAAATGTGAATATCGGTATCAATAAATAAATAAAAACTTTCATGAAAATGCACTTTATCTATTTTCAAATATTCAAATATTAAAATTTTGTAGTTTTAAGTAAATATTTAATTTTAAAAAAGTGTTAATTTAAAATGTGTGCACATAACTGCTATTATTAAATTGAATTGTACTGTATAATAGTGTTTTGTGTGTTTAGAGACTCACTCAAGGGTGTCATTTACCAATTAAGTTCATATTAAAAATCTATCTTCATCTACCTCTCTAAGTAGCTAAATCTGGTGCAAAGCATCTCTTTTTTTATTTGTGTGTGTGTGTGTGTGTGTGGTCCCCGACAAATAAATAGACAAAAAGTTTTTTTAATATTATATTCATATTTTATATTCAAGTTGTATAATTTTATGAAACAGAATGGAATGTTTTAAAGTGAGAGAAAAACAATAATGCCACAAAGCATCACAGAATTCATTAAATCTATTGCTGAAAAGTACTTAAAAGTAATTTGTAATTATTGTGCTAATATATATTGGACGGTTTGTTATTTTTGTATGTTACCTCAGGAATCGTTTTGTATGTTATCTCTATCTATCTATCTATCTATCTATCTATCTATCTATCTATCTATCTATCTATCGACTTTTTATTGTATGTTTGCCGAGAACAGTCTAAGGCACCTTTGTTTATACAAATATTAACTTTTAAAAATAGCTAAGTAAGAAACGTATCGTGTAAGAAACAAATTCTGACGGCACCCATTCACTGCAGAGGATCCATTGGTGAGCAAGTGATGCAATGCTACATTTCTCCAAATCTGATGAAGAAACAAACTCCTCTACATCTTGGATGGCTTGAGGGTGAGTTCATTTATAGCACATTTTCATTTTTGGGTGAACTATTGCTTTAAAGGAAAACAGCTGCTGGCCTATAATATTTATGCATTTGTTGTTTATCACAGATCCCGCTACAAGGATGTGGAACTTCAGCCTTGAGGACTACCAGATGCTGAGCATGTCGCCATGAACGTTACTTAACATACTTAAGCTGTGATCGTATGCAAAAATACAACTGTTTCCTATAGCACAGGATGTAATGGAGTTTGCTTGTGTTTCAGTGGAGCAGGCAGCGAGTCCCCTCCGTCTCTCTCAAACCTCTGGATGGGATGGAAGGGCTGAATATTTCAGCGTCCACCAGTCGACCCAAAGATGCAGCAGCCCTGGCAGCTCTGATGAGGCTCTGTCAGGGTTGGCAGAAACCAGGTGCCACAGTAAAGGGGAAGTGCGTTTTAGTGTCTCGCTGGCGGTTTGAGGTGGATATTGGATACCAGGCCGATGTTATTGAAATCTTCAAGAAAATGCCATCCAAAAATTATGGTGAGTGTAATACAGTGGTGGCCAGAATTATTAGAACACTAGTATTTTCACCTGCTAAAAATGGTTTTAAGTCAGTTATTTCTATTTTTTGCTGTAGTGTGCCAGTAGGAAATATCAGTTTACATTTCCAAACATTCATTTTGTGACTAATTGTGGTAATCCAGTGAGATCCAGAACTGTGGCAGCGTCTCCAAGATGCTTCAAGCAGTAGTCACGCATTGCAAATCATTTGTTTCAGAGTGGGATTTTGGAGCGGGTTCGCGAATCATTTGATTTAGATTGGAGCTTCGAATCATTTGATTCAGATTGGGACATCGGAGCGCGAATCGCGAATCATTTGTTTTAGATCAGAATTTCAGAGCGGGTTCGTGAATCTTTTCTTTTAGATCAGAACTTTGGAGCAGGTTAGTGAAACAACATTTCACAAATCAATTTGTGCGGGTTTGCGAACATTTTAAACCTGGACTTTGGAACGCGTATCACAAAATCATTTGATTCAGATCGTGACTTCTGTGCGGTATTGCGAATCATTTAATTCAGAACGGGACTTCGGTGCGGTATCGCGAATCATTTGATTCAGATCGTGACTTCGGTGCGGTGTCGCGAATCATTTGTTTCAGATCGTGACGTCGGTGCGGTATCGCGAATCATTTGATTCAGATCGTGACTTCGGTGCGGTGTCGCGAATCATTTGTTTCAGATCGTGACGTCGGTGCGGTATCGCGAATCATTTGATTCAGATCGTGACTTCGGTGCGGTATTGCAACTAACTTGATTCAGATCGTGACTTCGGTGCGGTATTGCGAATCATTTGATTCAGATCGTGACTTTGGTTCGGTATCGCGAATCGTGTGATTCAGATCGTGACTTCGGTTCGGTATCGCAAATAATTTGATTCAGATTGTGACTTCGGTGCGGTATTGCGAATCATTTGATTCAGATCGTGACTTTGGTTCGGTATCGCGAATCATTTGATTCAGATTGTGACTTTGGTTCGGTATCGCAAATCATTTAATTCAGAACATGACTTCGGTGCAGTATCGCGAATCATTTGATTCAGATTGTGACTTTGGTTCGGTATCGCAAATCATTTAATTCAGAACATGACTTCGGTGCAGTATCGCGAATCATTTGATTCAGATTGTGACTTTGGTTCGGTATCGCAAATCATTTAATTCAGAACATGACTTCGGTGCAGTATCGCGAATCATTTGATTCAGATCGGGACTTCGGTGCGGTATCGTGAATCATTTGATTCAGAACGGGACTTCGGTGCGGTATGCGAATCATTTGATTCAGATCATGACTTCGGTGCGGTATCGCGAATAATTTGATTCAGATCGTGACTTCGGTTCGGTATCGCGAATCATTTGATTCAGAACGGGACTTCGGTGCGGTATCGCGAATCATTTAATTCAGAACCGGACTTCGGTGCGGTATCGCGAATCATTTAATTCAGAACCGGACTTCGGTGCGGTATCGCGAATCATTTAATTCAGAACCGGACTTCGGTGCGGTATCGCGAATCATTTAATTCAGAACCGGACTTCGGTGCGGTATCGCGAATCATTTAATTCAGAACCGGACTTCGGTGCGGTATCGCGAATCATTTAATTCAGAACCGGACTTCGGTGCGGTATCGCGAATCATTTAATTCAGAACCGGACTTCGGTGCGGTATCGCGAATCATTTAATTCAGAACCGGACTTCGGTGCGGTATCGCGAATCATTTAATTCAGAACCGGACTTCGGTGCGGTATCGCGAATCATTTAATTCAGAACCGGACTTCGGTGCGGTATCGCGAATCATTTAATTCAGAACCGGACTTCGGTGCGGTATCGCGAATCATTTAATTCAGAACCGGACTTCGGTGCGGTATCGCGAATCATTTAATTCAGAACCGGACTTCGGTGCGGTATCGCGAATCATTTAATTCAGAACCGGACTTCGGTGCGGTATCGCGAATCATTTAATTCAGAACCGGACTTCGGTGCGGTATCGCGAATCATTTAATTCAGAACCGGACTTCGGTGCGGTATCGCGAATCATTTAATTCAGAACCGGACTTCGGTGCGGTATCGCGAATCATTTAATTCAGAACCGGACTTCGGTGCGGTATCGCGAATCATTTAATTCAGAACCGGACTTCGGTGCGGTATCGCGAATCATTTAATTCAGAACCGGACTTCGGTGCGGTATCGCGAATCATTTAATTCAGAACCGGACTTCGGTGCGGTATCGCGAATCATTTAATTCAGAACCGGACTTCGGTGCGGTATCGCGAATCATTTAATTCAGAACCGGACTTCGGTGCGGTATCGCGAATCATTTAATTCAGAACCGGACTTCGGTGCGGTATCGCGAATCATTTAATTCAGAACCGGACTTCGGTGCGGTATCGCGAATCATTTAATTCAGAACCGGACTTCGGTGCGGTATCGCGAATCATTTAATTCAGAACCGGACTTCGGTGCGGTATCGCGAATCATTTAATTCAGAACCGGACTTCGGTGCGGTATCGCGAATCATTTAATTCAGAACCGGACTTCGGTGCGGTATCGCGAATCATTTAATTCAGAACCGGACTTCGGTGCGGTATCGCGAATCATTTAATTCAGAACCGGACTTCGGTGCGGTATCGCGAATCATTTAATTCAGAACCGGACTTCGGTGCGGTATCGCGAATCATTTAATTCAGAACCGGACTTCGGTGCGGTATCGCGAATCATTTAATTCAGAACCGGACTTCGGTGCGGTATCGCGAATCATTTAATTCAGAACCGGACTTCGGTGCGGTATCGCGAATCATTTAATTCAGAACCGGACTTCGGTGCGGTATCGCGAATCATTTAATTCAGAACCGGACTTCGGTGCGGTATCGCGAATCATTTAATTCAGAACCGGACTTCGGTGCGGTATCGCGAATCATTTAATTCAGAACCGGACTTCGGTGCGGTATCGCGAATCATTTAATTCAGAACCGGACTTCGGTGCGGTATCGCGAATCATTTAATTCAGAACCGGACTTCGGTGCGGTATCGCGAATCATTTAATTCAGAACCGGACTTCGGTGCGGTATCGCGAATCATTTAATTCAGAACCGGACTTCGGTGCGGTATCGCGAATCATTTAATTCAGAACCGGACTTCGGTGCGGTATCGCGAATCATTTAATTCAGAACCGGACTTCGGTGCGGTATCGCGAATCATTTAATTCAGAACCGGACTTCGGTGCGGTATCGCGAATCATTTAATTCAGAACCGGACTTCGGTGCGGTATCGCGAATCATTTAATTCAGAACCGGACTTCGGTGCGGTATCGCGAATCATTTGATTCAGAACGGGACTTCGGTGCGGTATCGCGAATCATTTAATTCAGAACCGGACTTCGGTGCGGTTTCGCGAATCATCTGATTCACATCGTGACTTCGGTTCCGTATCGTGAATCATTTGATTCAGAACGGGACTTCGGTGCGGTATCGCGAATCATTTAATTCAGAACCGGACTTCGGTGCGGTTTCGCGAATCATCTGATTCACATCGTGACTTCGGTTCCGTATCGTGAATCATTTGATTCAGAACGGGACTTCGGTGCGGTATCGCGAATCATTTAATTCAGAACCGGACTTCGGTGCGGTATGGTGAATAATTTAATTCAGAACGGGACTTCGGTGCGGTATCGCGAATCATTTAATTCAGATCGTGACTTCGGTGCGGTATCGCGAATCATTTAATTCAGAACAGGACTTCGGTGCGGTATCGCGAATCATTTAATTCAGAATCGGACTTTGGTGCGGTATCGCGAATCATCTGATTCAGACCGTGACTTTGGTTTGGTATCGCGAATCATTTGATTCAGATTGTGACTTTGGTTCGGTATCGCAAATCATTTAATTCAGAACGGGACTTCGGTGCGGTATCGCGAATCATTTAATTCAGAACGGGACTTCGGTGCGGTATCGCGAATCATTTAATTCAGAACGGGACTTCGGTGCGGTATCGCGAATCATTTAATTCAGAACGGGACTTCGGTGCGGTATCGCGAATCATTTAATTCAGAACGGGACTTCGGTGCGGTATCGCGAATCATTTAATTCAGAACGGGACTTCGGTGCGGTATCGCGAATCATTTAATTCAGAACGGGACTTCGGTGCGGTATCGCGAATCATTTAATTCAGAACGGGACTTCGGTGCGGTATCGCGAATCATTTAATTCAGAACGGGACTTCGGTGCGGTATCGCGAATCATTTAATTCAGAACGGGACTTCGGTGCGGTATCGCGAATCATTTAATTCAGAACGGGACTTCGGTGCGGTATCGCGAATCATTTAATTCAGAACGGGACTTCGGTGCGGTATCGCGAATCATTTAATTCAGAACGGGACTTCGGTGCGGTATCGCGAATCATTTAATTCAGAACGGGACTTCGGTGCGGTATCGCGAATCATTTAATTCAGAACGGGACTTCGGTGCGGTATCGCGAATCATTTAATTCAGAACGGGACTTCGGTGCGGTATCGCGAATCATTTAATTCAGAACGGGACTTCGGTGCGGTATCGCGAATCATTTAATTCAGAACGGGACTTCGGTGCGGTATCGCGAATCATTTAATTCAGAACGGGACTTCGGTGCGGTATCGCGAATCATTTAATTCAGAACGGGACTTCGGTGCGGTATCGCGAATCATTTAATTCAGAACGGGACTTCGGTGCGGTATCGCGAATCATTTAATTCAGAACGGGACTTCGGTGCGGTATCGCGAATCATTTAATTCAGAACGGGACTTCGGTGCGGTATCGCGAATCATTTAATTCAGAACGGGACTTCGGTGCGGTATCGCGAATCATTTAATTCAGAACGGGACTTCGGTGCGGTATCGCGAATCATTTAATTCAGAACGGGACTTCGGTGCGGTATCGCGAATCATTTAATTCAGAACGGGACTTCGGTGCGGTATCGCGAATCATTTAATTCAGAACGGGACTTCGGTGCGGTATCGCGAATCATTTAATTCAGAACGGGACTTCGGTGCGGTATCGCGAATCATTTAATTCAGAACGGGACTTCGGTGCGGTATCGCGAATCATTTAATTCAGAACGGGACTTCGGTGCGGTATCGCGAATCATTTAATTCAGAACGGGACTTCGGTGCGGTATCGCGAATCATTTAATTCAGAACGGGACTTCGGTGCGGTATCGCGAATCATTTAATTCAGAACGGGACTTCGGTGCGGTATCGCGAATCATTTAATTCAGAACGGGACTTCGGTGCGGTATCGCGAATCATTTAATTCAGAACGGGACTTCGGTGCGGTATCGCGAATCATTTAATTCAGAACGGGACTTCGGTGCGGTATCGCGAATCATTTAATTCAGAACGGGACTTCGGTGCGGTATCGCGAATCATTTAATTCAGAACGGGACTTCGGTGCGGTATCGCGAATCATTTAATTCAGAACGGGACTTCGGTGCGGTATCGCGAATCATTTAATTCAGAACGGGACTTCGGTGCGGTATCGCGAATCATTTAATTCAGAACGGGACTTCGGTGCGGTATCGCGAATCATTTAATTCAGAACGGGACTTCGGTGCGGTATCGCGAATCATTTAATTCAGAACGGGACTTCGGTGCGGTATCGCGAATCATTTAATTCAGAACGGGACTTCGGTGCGGTATCGCGAATCATTTAATTCAGAACGGGACTTCGGTGCGGTATCGCGAATCATTTAATTCAGAACGGGACTTCGGTGCGGTATCGCGAATCATTTAATTCAGAACGGGACTTCGGTGCGGTATCGCGAATCATTTAATTCAGAACGGGACTTCGGTGCGGTATCGCGAATCATTTAATTCAGAACGGGACTTCGGTGCGGTATCGCGAATCATTTAATTCAGAACGGGACTTCGGTGCGGTATCGCGAATCATTTAATTCAGAACGGGACTTCGGTGCGGTATCGCGAATCATTTAATTCAGAACGGGACTTCGGTGCGGTATCGCGAATCATTTAATTCAGAACGGGACTTCGGTGCGGTATCGCGAATCATTTAATTCAGAACGGGACTTCGGTGCGGTATCGCGAATCATTTAATTCAGAACGGGACTTCGGTGCGGTATCGCGAATCATTTAATTCAGAACGGGACTTCGGTGCGGTATCGCGAATCATTTAATTCAGAACGGGACTTCGGTGCGGTATCGCGAATCATTTAATTCAGAACGGGACTTCGGTGCGGTATCGCGAATCATTTAATTCAGAACGGGACTTCGGTGCGGTATCGCGAATCATTTAATTCAGAACGGGACTTCGGTGCGGTATCGCGAATCATTTAATTCAGAACGGGACTTCGGTGCGGTATCGCGAATCATTTAATTCAGAACGGGACTTCGGTGCGGTATCGCGAATCATTTAATTCAGAACGGGACTTCGGTGCGGTATCGCGAATCATTTAATTCAGAACGGGACTTCGGTGCGGTATCGCGAATCATTTAATTCAGAACGGGACTTCGGTGCGGTATCGCGAATCATTTAATTCAGAACGGGACTTCGGTGCGGTATCGCGAATCATTTAATTCAGAACGGGACTTCGGTGCGGTATCGCGAATCATTTAATTCAGAACGGGACTTCGGTGCGGTATCGCGAATCATTTAATTCAGAACGAGACTTCGGTGCGGTATCGTGAATCATCTGATTCAGATCGCGATTTCGCTTCGGTATCGCAAATCATTTAATTCAGAACGGGACTTTGGTGCGGTATCGCGAATCATTTAATTAAGAACGGGACTTCGGTGAGGTATCTTGAATCATCTGATTCAGAATGGGACTTCGGTGCGTTATCGCGAATAATTTTATTCAGAACGGGACTTCGGTGCGGTATCGCGAATCATCTGATTCAGATCGTGACTTCGGTTCCGTATCGTGAATCATTTGATTCAGAATGGGACTTCGGTGCGGTATAGCGAATCATTTAATTAAGAATCAGACTGCGAATCATCTGATTCAAATTGTGACTTCGGTGCGGTATCGTGAATCATTTGATTCAGAACGGGACTTTGGTGCGGTATCGCGAATCATTTAATTAAGAATGGGACTTCGGTGCGGTATCGTGAATCATTTAATTAAGAACGGGACTTCGGAGTGGTATCGTGAATCATTTGATTCAGATCAGGACTTCGGTGCGGTATCTTGAATCATCTGATTCAGAACGGGACTTCGGTTCGGTATCACAAATCATTTAATTCAGAACGGGACTTCGGTGCGGTATCGCAAATCATTTAATTCAGAACGGGACTTTGGTGCGGTATCGCGAATCATTTAATTAAGAATGGGACTTCGGTGAGGTATCTTGAATCATCTGATTCAGAACGGGACTTCGGTGCGGTATCGCAAATAATTTGATTCAGAACGGGACTTCGGTGCGGTATCGCGAATAATTTGATTCAGAACTGGACTTCGGTGCGGTATCGTGAATCATTTGATTCAGAATGGGACTTTGGTACGGTATCG
>NW_015537945.1:551677-567094 GCF_001515605.1 Sinocyclocheilus anshuiensis | reverse complement strand
CTGGACTTCGGTGCGGTATCGCGAATCATCTGATTCAGATCGTGACTTCGGTTCGGTATCGCAAATCATTTAATTCAGAACGGGACTTCGTTGTGGTATCGCGAATCATTTAATTCAGAACGGGACTTCGGTGCGGTATCGCGAATAATTTGATTCAGAACGTGACTTCGGTGCGGTATCGCGAATAATTTGATTCAGAACTGGACTTCGGTGCGGTATCGTGAATCATTTGATTCAGAATGGGACTTTGGTGCGGTATCGCGAATCATTTAATTAAGAACGGGACTTCGGTGAGGTATCTTGAATCATCTGATTCAGAATGGGACTTCGGTGCGTTATCGCGAATAATTTTATTCAGAACGGGACTTCGGTGCGGTATCGCGAATAATTTGATTCAGAACGGGACTTCGGTGCGCATATTGTAAAATCTTTTTTCTGATTTCTTTTTTTTTATTAAACAGTACAAAACATCACACCATTTAAACTAATTTATTATTATTATCATTATTTTTTATTTTTTTATTTTATCTAAACATAAAAACAGGATTTATCAAAACAGTGCTTCACCGAAGTGTGTGGAAATTTTGTTGTATCATGCTCACATTTTATTCTTTGTTTGTTGTTAGACATAGAGACCAGAAAATGGAGTTTCCTTTTGGAGGACTACGGGAATCTCAGTGAGTCATTTTAATTTTGTTCACGTAAATACATTTTGGATTTTTATTTACGAAGAGCAGAATAAGTGCAAATCAATTTGTTTAAGGCTTGGTGTGTATAATAAATGTATCGAATGCTACTGTAAGTTATGTTTGTTTTATATAATTTTTCATTCCTGTTCTGTTCTGATTGCCGTTAAATTTAAAGGATTTTTAAAAATGCTTGTTTTTAAAATCCATGTTTATATTTTGGAGGCGTTTCTGCCACGGGATAAAAAATTAGTTAATTGTTTATTGTAACTTTTTAATCTCACAATTCATTTTTCTCATAATTTCTTGCAGTTTATGTCTAACAATTCTGTCTTTTTTTCTTTCTTTTTTCTTTTTTCAGTGAAATATAAACTTAGAATTGTGGGATGCAAACTCAAAGTCCTGAAAAAAAAAAAAAGTCAGAATTGTGAAATATAAACTGAGAATTGTGAGATATACAGTAAATCACAATGTCAGAATTGTGAGATAAAAAGACGCAGTTACCTTTTTTATATTTTTAATTCTGTGGTGGGAACAAAAAAAAAAAAAAGATTTGTGAGATGTAAAAAAAGTCAAAATTGCAAGATATAAACTCACAATTCATAAGTTTATATGTTGTAAGATTACACTGTGAGATAAAAAGTGGCAATTACCTTTTTAATTTTTTTTATTCCGTGGTGAAAAACGGCTTCCATATGATAGTCTTTATAATGTTTGTCAACGTTTTGTTTTATTTACTGTTAGTTTACTGTATTTCTGAACATCATAATAAAATGTGACTTTTTTCCCCCTGCAATTCTGACACGATGCAAATTCTTTTGCAGAAAATACGGTACATGATATGCAGTTGATCATGATGTCTTGTGTCTAGTGGTGGAACTGAGTGAGCTGCCTATGGTGTGCTGCAGTCCTTCTCCTCTCAGTTTGAGAAGAGCGAGTCCAGAGCTCCAGTCCCTCCTGACTCCTGATCTCTCACACGTGGATCCACAGCTCACACGCAGCCTCATGCCCTTCCAGAGAGACGGGGTCAAGTAGCTCTCCAGTACAGCGTTTTAATGGTTTTGGGTAGATAGAACGTTAGTTGGTGTTTGGTAGCAATGCCAAGGTCATGGGTTCGATTTCCAGGAAATGCATGAACTGATAAAACACATAAACTTTGGATAAAAGTGTCTGGCAAGTGCATAAAATGCATGAATGCAAATACAAGTGTCCTCAGTGCGCTTCACATGGGCTGAGGTACACACACTCTCTTGTAGAGGGATGTTTTTTTAAGGATGCATGTCACATCTATGCTACCATTTGAAAGTTTGGGTCGGTACGATTTAAAAAAAAAAAGTTTTTGCTCACCAAGGCTACATTTATTTGATCATAAATATGGTAAAAACAGTGAAATGTTATTAAAATTTTAAATAAATGTTTTCTATTTGAATGTATTGTAAAGTGCAATTTATTCTTGTGATTTAAAGCTAAATTACTCCAGTCTTCAGTGTCACATGATCCTTTAGAAATCATTCTAAAATGCTGATTTTCTGCTCAAGAAACATTTCTGATTATTATCAGTGTTATGAAAAAATAATCATATTTTTGTAAAAACCATGATGCATTTGTTTCAGGATTCTTCGATGAATAAAATGTTCAAAAGAATATATTATATGTGAAATAGAAATCTTTTGTAACATTATAAATGTCTTTATTGTCACATTTGATCAAATTAATGCAACCTTGCTGAATAAAAGTATTAATTTCTTTCAAAAAGACACCAAACTTTTGATGATACTGGGTTCAAAACAATTTTCGACTGAGATTCAGAATTAACTATATTTTTCTGACTTTTTAATAAAGAATTTGAGTCATATTTTTACTTTATACATTATATTAAATATAACTTTTCTTGCATTTTAATATGTTAGATAATTAGAAAAGTGAATTAGAAAACACTCTGGTGCTGTTTAAGTAACTTAATGCTTGTTTTCTGCATAACAGTAGTTCATAATTGTTGTTCTTTTGTAAATTGTTGTAAAAGTATATATTGTAAAAATAAAATTTTGACCTTGATCTTTTATTTTATTTAGTAATGTCAGTGGTAGTTTATAAAGCAGCTTTTGTCAAGGTTGCGGACACTAAAATATGCAAAAAAAAACTTGTGCATTTGTGTATGAGAGTCCAGCTTTTTGTGTAACTAATGTAGTTTGTGATGTTGCGTATGACATGCAGTCCCAGATATATTATTACCAAAACTAATTTTCTTCACTTCACTTGTAAATGCCTGAAAAAGTTATTTGAAATATTTGAATGCTCACATCATATTCACTTATTATGGAATAAAATATTTACTGACTTTAGTTATACGTAATCATAAAATTCACTCATTTTGTGCCACAATGATAAGAAAGAGTATGTTTATCTGCCTTTTTAGTTTGGGATCATTAAGATAAATACTTTTTTTTTAATTAATATTTTTATTCATTAAGGAAGCACTGTTTCAAATAAATGCTGTTCTTTTGAACTTTCAATTCATCAAATAATCCTGAAAAAATCATGGTTTCCACAAAAATATGAAGCAGCACAACATGTTTCAACATTGATAATAATCAGAAATGTTTCTCGAGCAGCAAATCAGCATATTAGAATGATTTCTGAAGAATCATGTGACACTGAAGACTGCAGTAATGATGCTGAAAATTCAGAGCAGTAAATTACATTTTGACATATATTCACATAGAAAACAGTTAATTTAAATTATAACAATATTTTAGAATATTAGTGTTTTTACTGTATTTTTAATTAAATAGATGCAGCTTTGATTAACAAAAGAGACTTCTTTCAAAAGCATTAAAATATCGTAGTAGTTCCATCCCACCTAGTAACCACCTAGCAGTGTATAACCTTCAAATATCACGGATCCAGTCTCGGATGTGAATTGAATTCTGCTTTGTTTGTTTGTTTGTTTGTTGTACAGGACGAGTCTCACTTCCTAAAGAACATGAAGACGGCTCTTCCTCTGCTGAAGGTTTGCTAAATCAGACTCATTTTAGGCATCATTCATCGTGTTGAAGTTTAAAACCCTGTTTAGTTGATCCCATCCTGTGTTATTAAAGTTTGAAGTCTGTCTAGAATGCACAGACATTGGCTGTGTCTCAAAAATCCACTGTGCTGCCAAACTAGAAAGCCTTGCTGGGAAATGCTGCCCAGAAAACCATTTGCATCACATTGCAAAGGTTACGATTGAATTAAATCTATATATGAGCTGCGTGTTTCACAGAGAAGAGTGGATCTGTGTTCATTTACATGTGAACAGCTCTTGATCTGCTGGTGTTTTCAGTGTCTCAGAGCGACTCTGTTCACAGTAAAAGTCTACATAAACTCCATCTCTGCATCGGCTCGGAGTTTGAGCCATTGTAATGAGGAGTGCTTATCAACAGAAAAGAAGCTTTAAGGGCTCCCTGTGCTTTTCCATCAAAATACAAGTTGGTTTAACGTTTGAAAATTAAGCAGTCAAGAAAGCCATAAATATTAGTATTATAATTTTACTGCTGTAATGTAAAATAAAATGCGTATTATTTTATATTATTATTAAATAATACAATTCATATTTTTATAACAAAATGCATATTATTATTATTATTATATTTACATTTTTATTTTATATTCTTTCTTTTTGAATACTCTGTTTTATAATGAAATTTTACAACAGTAATTTTTGAAGTTATTTTATGTTGTAATTTTTATATTTTTATTATAAAAGATTGTTATTATTATTATAAATGTTATTGTTATTTTATAGCCATATAGATATACACTACCGGTCAAAAGTTTGGGATCGGTAAGACTTGTAATGTTTTTAAAGAAGTCTCTTCTGCTCGTCAAGGCTGCATTTATTTGATCAAAAATACAGAAAAAAACAGTAATCTTGCAAAATGTTATTACAATATATAATAATGGTTTCTATTTTAATATCCTTTAAAATCTAATTTATTCCTGTGATGCAAAGCTGAATTTTCAGCATCATTACTCCAGTCTTTAGTCTCATGATCCTTCAGAAATCATTCTAATATGCTGATTCCTTACAGCATTTAAAAAAATGTTGTTTTTATATTAATAATATATATATATATATATGCTGTAAGGAATCAGCATATTAGAATGATTTCTGAAGGATCATTCTTTCTCAAATATTTCCCATCAGCTGCCAGCAAACCAAGATGGAATCTGCAGTCTTTATTTGGAATTTATAGAATGAGTTCAATCAAAATAAAATAAAAATGAGATTAGATAAAATATGAGCTGCACAGTATATCAGGGTCATATCAGCTATTACTCATTTTATTTATTTATAATTTTTATTTTTATTTTTTTTTGTCCAGTAATGGATATTTAACTGTGGACTTTTCGTTTCATCAAGTTAAAAGACTCAAATGACTTTCATAATGACTAAAAACAGCAGCAATGCTGTTCTCCATCCATCATGCTATTGTTGTGACATATATATGATGTGATGCCTTCATTTCTTTAGTATATAGTGTGTTTTAGTTTTGTTTATTACATTTATCAAGTATCAGCCATAATGTCAAAATAATTAGTAGATTATTGGTATCAACTAGAATGTATGTATGCATTTTTTAAATATTTTCTTTTCTTTTATTTGTATTAATAATAACATTTATATTACTATTATATTATTATTTTATATTATTCATTTTTTCTTAAAAAATTGTTTTACAGTCAAATATTACAAGAGTATATTCTTTCATCCTTAATGTGTTTTTATGTAGTATTTATATATTGTTATTTAGTAGTAGTAGTAGTAATAATAATAATCATAATTTATTATTGCTATTATTTTATAGCCATATGGATATATGACCACAACATTTTGGTCAAATTTATTTCTACAATATATATATTTATTTATTTATTTATTTATTGTTTATTTTTTTAGATTTCCATTTGACAGAGTTAGCCATTGTCTAATTGTTCTCTGTGAAATGTGAACTGGATGGAGCTCATGCTGCACTCGGCCGGCCTCGTGGTGTTCGCCGAGCTCTTCTGGAACCCCGGAGTGAGTCGCCTGAAAACCTGGAGACATCAGGGAGACCCAAAACTCTGATCTCCAGATCTGACGCAGTCATGCTCTCTAAAATATTCCACTGGCTGGAGATTGCTGTTTGTTCAAGCAAACTCTATAATATATTAAAGTAAAAAATTATAAATGGAAAGTCCTTACTCAGTGACTTAAAGTCATTCAAATTCATTGGTCATAAGGTACGGGAACCCTGAGTTTTGACCTTTATCTTAAGTTTAAATTTGAGACTTTTAATTAATTAATTCATTCATTAATTCATTCTTTTACTTTTTAAAATTATTTATTAAATAAATATAAATAAATAAATACGTTTTTATTAAAAAATATTATTATTATTATTATTATTATAAAATGAATGTATTATTAGATGCTGTAATTGGTCACCTTTACATTATTATTATTTTTACCATTTTAAATGAATACTTCACTAAATACTTAGTTTATTAGTAACCTCTTTTTCCATTTTAATATATTTTTTGATTAACTTTCAAATCAGTTTTATTTATTTATTTATTTTATTTATTCATTCATTTAAATTTCAGTTTGTTTTTATTATATGGACACTTTTAAAACTAAATACGCTTAAGCGATTAGTTGAACATTTCCATAATTATTTGTATCTAATTATTTACTTAATAAATACATTTTTAAATGTATTATTATAATAACACAAATGTATTATTAGATGGTGTAACTGGTCACCTTTTCTTTATTATTGTTTTTTTTTTTTTGTCATATTAAATTAATACTTCAATTTTAAATTTTGTTTAAAATAATTTTATATTTTATACAGGCTGTCACAGCATGGGGCATGTAAAATTCCCAAAATATTATTATTTATAAAAAAAAAATTAATTTATTAAAATTGTGCTTTTTTCAATTTATTAGTACTTTTTTAAATACATTTTTCTAATTAACTTTAAAATTCATTTTAGTTTTAGTTCATTTCTGCAAAGGACTGTTAATTTCAGTATTTTTTATTTCATGGACACTTTTTAAAATAAATAAGCATAAGGAATCAGTTCATATTTGCATCTAAAATGGATTTTTCACTATTTCCATTTTTTGCAATCATTAAATTAACCCGAGTCTGTCTAATTTATCTGACATTGTCTTTTTGTTTTCCATTTTTCAACCACTGTTTTAAGTTTAGATTTGGTTTTAGTTTACTTGCTGTTATTTTCATTTGATTAAAATCTTTTTTTTTATTTTTTTATCAAGAATTCAGGTTTTAGTCTAAGATAACACACTCACAGCTCTTTCTTTTGCTTTGGCTTGTGTAGCGTAATCTTTACCTGTAGAGATGGTTAGACTGCCAGACTCAGGTAAAAGCATTTCCATGAATCAGCCGAGTAATTCAGGAAAAATGACTTAGCACTTGTGAAAGGTGTTTATTTCATTCAGGTCCTGATTCAAGCGGAGGACCGGACAGACCAGTAATGTGGACATTCATTACCTGGACGCTAAAGGCACAGCGGACGATTATCTTTGGTGAAGACACCACACAGTCATGAGAAACCTGCAGATATCAGGGAATTTTTCCTTTCTGTTCTTCAGACCTGGAACAGGTGGTGGGAGGGAATGACTGAATTATTGGTTTTGGTGCAAAAAAAAAAAAGAAAACCTAAGTTTCATGAAAATGAATAGTTTGATTTTTTTTTTTTTTTGGCTTCAGAATTTTGCAATACTTGAGAATCATATATATATATATATAATGCTTATATAATGACTTGTACTATATTATGTATTTGAAGCTGTAACTGCTCACCTTTTACATTTTTTTTCTTTTTTTTTACCATTTTTAAATCGCAGTTTATACCCTCAGTAGTTCATTTTAAATAGTTACTACAATTTTAAATTTTGTTTAAAATAATTGTATCCATTGGACATGTCATTTTCAAAATATTAACCAGTCATTATAATTATACAAAAATGTTAAGGTTTTTTTTAGTAGTAAATTTTTTATTTTAATACTGTAATTCAGTTTAGTTTGTTTCTGCATTTGTTTGTCCATTTCAGTTCTGTATTCATCATGTTTTATGATGCCACTGTTTTGCCTTATTTGCCTTCTCAGTTTTTATTTTGTGTGCTTGTGTTTCGCAGGCCCATGATACAGGAGAAAATGAAGGTTTTGGAGCAGGTCGGTTTGTCTGAATCCAACATTTCAGAGAAGGCAGAATCTGCCAGCTTTCACAGCAAGGTTAGTATGCAGTCTTTTCAGTGTTTAAAAATGAATCATATTCAACCATTGATAGAAACACTATGGACTTCATTGTACCTTTATTTATTTATTTAACTTAATGTAGACACTTTAGAATAAAGTTAACTTTTAGAATAAATTTAAAACAAATTTAAAATCTAATTTAGCTTTTAGAATTACTTTAAAATAAATTCAAACTCAAAAAGTGGGTAAATATCTACATAAATATGGAATCGTTATTATTATTATTGCAAAATAGCTAATAATGTGAAATGAAATAGTTATTAAACATCTGTAATTGCTGGAGAAATGTGTAAAAAGTGCTTTTTCCCCCGTTTGTCAGGACCCTCATCAGCCGAGCATCACTGAGATGTTCCAGAGGTTCTTTGATGAGGAGGAGATGCTTGCTTTAGTTGATCAAGATCAGTAAGAACGCAAATTATTGCATAAAATAACATGAAGTGTTTCAGTTGCTTTGGAAACCAATCACTGGACTTTTTTTTTTTTTTGTGACAAAAAATAACTAAATAAAGCCTAAAAATGATTGATCAGCCTTTCACTAAGTATTAAAAAAGTAAAAAAACGACAAGAGTGTTTTCAGAGCTTTTAATTCACAAGAGGATGTAAATGATTCATACAAGACGTTTGACTGAAGAAATCACTGGCTGATTTACAGCTGCTACACATCCAGACGCCTTCAGATCCAAACTGATAGAGATCAAAATAATAAAAAAAAAAACATATCATTATGTCTTACAAACAGGCTTATTACCGGTAACTGAAATTAATGAAAAAACATTTTCATTACTTTAAATAAACTTTAATTGAAATAAAATATAAAACATTTTCAACTCATTTTATTTCAGCTAGTCGCCAATTTAGTTGTGATGTTACGTTTTGAATATGGATATTTTTCTTACAAAAGTGCATCAATTCGCTACAGGAGGCCTTTGTTCACCCTCCGGAGCCGTGTTAGACACTTTTTTTATGGAAATGTGCTTTTTATTTCACGTCTTTTGGACAGAAGCAATGCAACACCCGCTGAGTGCAACGATAGAGCTTGAAAGATCAAAGGCAATTTTTAATATAACTCCGACTGTATTCGTCTGAAAGAAGAAAGTCATATACACCTAGGATGCATCGGGGGGTGAGTAAAACACAGCCTAATTTTCATTTTTGGGTGAACTAACCCTTTAAGTGAATTACATGGCAATAATCAGCGATATGCTTTCACACAAATAACTTTATTTTGGAATGAGTTGACACAAATGACTTATTTAAATTTTTCATTGATACAACATGGCACTGAGTTGTAAGAAAAGAAATGCGTAGCGACGTTATTGCTTGAGGACGTCAGGAACCGATGAATCGGCTTTTTGAACCGGTTCAATGAGCCGATCTGTCCGAAAAGAACCGGTTCACGGAAATGAATCGGACTTTGCATTACTACAATTTAGTGTTTATAATTTTCATTTAGTCTTTAAGTTGAAGTTTTAAAATAACTCAAACTAAATAAACTACAACCTAATAAAACTATATAGACATTTAAAAAAATAATAATAATAATAAAAATAAACAACACACAGACAAAACAAAAATGACTCACCCTTAAACTAAAATTAAGATGAAAACAGAAAAGGCAAAAAAAAATAAATAAATACAACTCAAATAGTATAGCAACACTTACAAACAGCTTAATTGCATCTAAGTTTACGACTGATTCTTGTATGAACTGATTCTTTTAATGAATCTGTCACAGAGTCATTTGTTTGTGAAATCAGATTACACTGTTTTTTAATTACAGTAATACTGGTTCTCATGAATGTTTTTGATATAATCATGTAACCTCACCTTTACCTGTCTTCTTCTTTGACAGATGATTGCACAGATTTCATCAATTTTCCTGATCCCCTGAAATACAGAAGACAAACTTTAGTTTATTTATAATTCCAGTTTAACGTCACTGATTTTGTGTGATTAATGTTGTTTTTTGTTGTTGTTAATTCTTCTGTTACCGTTGTCTAGCAGATCACTGAATCTTAAGACATGAGACAAAAAAAGTTCAGAGCTGAAATAAATAAAAGCTAATTCACCAAGGAATTATTTCTCATTAATCCGTCTCATTTATGCTTGAATGCAGCAAGCTGCTGCTTCCTTTTTTTTTTTCAGTTTTACCCCTATGGTTTTACCTCAATGCATCAACACCACCAGATAAAATACTCCATCTACTGAAGAAAATCTGATCACGTTCATTTATGTATTAAAATGCATAAGCCATTGTGTTTTCTGGTTTTGATAGCTATTAATAGAGGACCTATTTAAAATGAGTGAAATGATTTGAAAATCTGTTTCTTTACAATGGGTGATGGGACTGATGTACTGTATTATAGTTTTAACAAAAAAAAGTAGCATAATTACTAGGGGTGGGAGAAAAAAATCGATTCTCCGATGCATCGCGATTCTCTCTTCAACGATTCTGAATCTGATTCTGAGCTTGTTTTTTTCCCCCGCGAATGGCACGTGTGCGCGTTAGAGACGCGGCGGGCTTCATTGCACAGAATTTGCGCTGTGAGACACGTGCGCATTGCTTGACAATGTGTGCTTCCACCCGCCGTGTTTTACTTTAGATATGCATTCATTTATGCCGTTTGGAATGCAGTACTATTAGATGCACGAAACTCGCGCGCTGACAGACTTTCACGTGCGCTTTGTGTTTGATGTCCTGAAGCTCGATCATCTCCGAATACCTTTATATGAAATTGATGTAAATACAGTCAGTTATGTTTTCAGAGCAGGACAGAACATCTGATATATCGAAATAGATCTGTGCATTAGTGTAAATGCAGCCTGTTAAAACTGCCACTGTCTATGATCTCATCAATAATAATCAAAAGGAAATATTGCCGAGGAACCCCCCCCCATAACTAGCCTATTGTCTGTAAACTTTCAGATACTTAAAGAACACTAATTTTAAATAAGTAATTGTTTTAAAAAGTAGTCTGCTTAAATAATAAAAAATAAAGTAAATTTTGCAAAAATAAAATTTGATATAAAATTTATAAGAAATGTAGCCATGTGCAGTAATATTGAAAACTGAGAATGTGACGCATCCTGATACTGAGTTGATAATGATAATCGTAATTGAATTGAATCGTGAAACCAGTGAAGATTCACACCCCTATTTTTAAGATGGCAGTACTGACATATTCCAACTATAAATAAAAAGCATAGAAACTGCAATTTTGGTTAAAATGTAAAGTTGTAAAGATGTATTTACACAGCAGAAGAATTCATTAGGAAAAAATGTAGATCAAGAATCGTTTTGGAATCGGATCGTGAAGTGCCTAAAGATTCCCACCCCTAATAATTACCTAGGATCATAAAAACTCACCAGAGCCTGTGATTGCTGAAATATGGACCTTCAGGATGAAGGCTGACATTGATTTTATAAATATTTCCTTAATATCTGACTATTAATGTCCAAAGTGGAAACAGATGTTGACTCATGTCTATGATCAGTGTATAAACTTGTTCTTGACTTGTGCCTCACTAGTCACTGAGATAAAGACCTGCGTCCTGCGGGCTGGATGTGTGCGTCTCTAGTGCTTCGGTCTCATCAGAGAATGCTGGGTGACTCTCTGTCATCTCAGGCTTTATTTCTTCAGCTCCTTCTAGGTGTGGAAAAGAAGGGTAATGCTGACTTTTGTGTTTACATGTGACATATCATGATTTCAGTTTTATTTCAATTAATTGTGGAGCCCAATTTTTTTCATTTTAATTATCTGTTTCATTTGCTTTTCATTTACTCTTGAATCCCAGTTTAGGAAACCCTGGACTTAAAGGAACAGTTGACCTTAAATCTTCTGTTATCATTTCTCCACCTGTTCATTCTGTTTATGCAGTGACAGCTCATAGTGACGGGCAAATATCAGAGTACGTGTTTGGAGCAACATGAGGGTGAGTAAATATTGACAGTTTATATGTTTGGTCAGTTTTGAACCTGTTGAGCTTGGCTCTGTCTGGTTCTTCAGGTCATCAAATGATGGAGATCTTGAAGCTTGTAGATTCTTGAGCTCTGCAAAGCTCTCCTCTGTTTCTGTAGATAGCAGGACATTCATTAAATGTTATTCTTAAATATCTATCTATCTATCTATACATACACACACACACACACATATACACATAAAGACTTAAAAAGTTAATTCGCCCTTCTACAAATTGGAATTCATAATGTCATGGCATTAAATGTAGCATGCACTGCGCAAAAAAAAAAAAATCTACCTCAGTGTTTTTGCTTTATTTTCCAATTCAAATATTTAAAGATCCTTAAATCAAGACCCATTTACTTGAGATGCTAAATTTACATTTACATTTACATTTGTCTTTACTGTCACTTTTGATCAATTTAATGCTGATTAATAAAACTGTTAATCTCTTGCTTTATTAAAATCTTACTGACCCCAGACTTACAAATGCAGTGTATATGAAATTAAAATGTAAGAATATTAATAACAAGAAACTCACTGTTTATTTGGCGTGTTTCTGCTCATATCAGAGGAAATCCTGGAGGAGATTCAGGGCAGAGGATTTACCATCTCCCTACTGAAGGACAGGTTCTGTCCAGAGAGATGGCAGAAGAGTTTTATAAAGAGCACCGGGACAAACCCTTCTTCAGTCAGCTGGTGGATTACATGTGAGTTCACCATTAAACGTGACTTAACTGAACTGGAAGGCTTCATGCAGAACACAGGTAAGATAAATCATGGTTTGTTTCTCTGCAGTGGCCCGTGTACGATGATGGTTCTGACCAAGGAGAACGCGGTGGATGAGTGGAGGGCGGCCATGGGCCCCACGGACCCCAGTGCGGCAAGACAAGCAGCCCCGGGGTCCCTGAGAGCGCGCTTCGCTAAAGACATGCTGGAGAACGCTGTCCACGGATCCTCCAACACTCAGCACGCGCACCAGAAGATACAGTTCCTCTTCGGAGACATCAGCTCTGAGAGCAGGATCATCGACGGCGCTGCTTCTCCTGCGTTAGGTGCCTCCTCCGTCTGTAAAGATACATGTTCAAAACAAAATCTAAAACAAATGTTTTCATCTGGGGATAAAATGCACTTTATATTTACATAATATAACAGGGTTTCTGCAAGTTTTATGAAGATAAATTTAGGACATTTTAAGACTTTTTTTTAAGACAAATTAAAGAAAATTTAAGGAATAAACTGAAGGGAACACAATATGTCAATAAAATGTCTATGGAGAACACAATAAATTGCATTACCAGCACTTTAAAGTTTGAAAATCCAACTTCAAACTAATCTCCATTACTTTTTACAAAAAAACAAAAAATAGCTGAACTAGAATATGGAAATAACTTTACTTTTTTGGAGTGTGATCATAGGGTAATGTTCTTCCTCAGTATTTTTGTCTTGTTTTCCAGTGCAAATCAAGGAACTTTGCTGCCGTACCATGGATGCAGCAGGCGCAATGATATTACGCAGCGCCTGAAAATAGTTCCAATAAGCCTATTTCAGGCGCTGCGTAATATCATTGCGCCTGCTGCATCCATGGTACGGCAGCAAAGTTCCTTGATTTGCACTGGAAAACAAGACAAAAATACTGAGGAAGAACATTACCCTATGATCACACTCCAAAAAAGTAAAGTTATTTCCATATTCTAGTTCAGCTATTTTTTGTTTTTTTGTCAAAAGTAATGGAGATTAGTTTGAAGTTGGATTTTCAAACTTTAAAGTGCTGGTAATGCAATTTATTGTGTTCTCCATAGACATTTTATTGACATATTGTGTTCCCTTCAGTTTATTCCTTAAATTTTCTTTAATTTGTCTTAAAAAAAAGTCTTAAAATGTCCTAAATTTATCTTCATAAAACTTGCAGAAACCCTGTTATATTATGTAAATATAAAGTGCATTTTATCCCCAGATGAAAACATTTGTTTTAGATTTTGTTTTGAACATGTATCTTTACAGACGGAGGAGGCACCTAACGCAGGAGAAGCAGCGCCGTCGATGATCCTGCTCTCAGAGCTGATGTCTCCGAAGAGGAACTGTATCTTCTGGTGCGCGTGCTGAGTGTTGGAGGATCCGTGGACAGCGTTCTCCAGCATGTCTTTAGCGAAGCGCGCTCTCAGGGACCCCGGGGCTGCTTGTCTTGCCGCACTGGGGTCCGTGGGGCCCATGGCCGCCCTCCACTCATCCACCGCGTTCTCCTTGGTCAGAACCATCATCGTACACGGGCCACTGCAGAGAAACAAACCATGATTTATCTTACCTGTGTTCTGCATGAAGCCTTCCAGTTCAGTTAAGTCACGTTTAATGGTGAACTCACATGTAATCCACCAGCTGACTGAAGAAGGGTTTGTCCCGGTGCTCTTTATAAAACTCTTCTGCCATCTCTCTGGACAGAACCTGTCCTTCAGTAGGGAGATGGTAAATCCTCTGCCCTGAATCTCCTCCAGGATTTCCTCTGATATGAGCAGAAACACGCCAAATAAACAGTGAGTTTCTTGTTATTAATATTCTTACATTTTAATTTCATATACACTGCATTTGTAAGTCTGGGGTCAGTAAGATTTTAATAAAGCAAGAGATTAACAGTTTTATTAATCAGCATTAAATTGATCAAAAGTGACAGTAAAGACATTAATAATGTTGCAAAAGACTTTTGAACTTTCTATTCTTCTGTGAATCCCGAGAAATCAAATGTATTACGTTTCCACAAAAAGTATGAAGCAGCATAACTGTTTTCAACATTGATAATAATCAGAAATGTTTCTTGAGCAGCAAATCAGCATATTATAATTATTTCTGAAGATCATGTGACACTGAAGACTGGAGCAATGATGCTGAACATTCAGCTTTGATTACAGGAATAAATTACATTTTACAGTATTATTATTTTGAATTGGAATAATGTTTAACTATTTTTGCTGTATTTTTGACCAGATAAATGCAGCCTTGGTGAGCAGAAGAGATGTCTCTCAAAAACAAAAAAGGTTTTGCCGATCTCAAACAGTTTGAACTTTCAGTTTGCACGATATTTCAGCAGTCTCATCAGTATTTATCGCTTTGACATGTTTGAAAAGCATTGCTGTATTGATATTTTGTTCAAAAGCTCTAGCCGCAACTATTATATTTCGTACAATAAATTCAATCAGACTTCATTCAGACTGTTTTGTAAATTATTTTAATGTTAAGTGTATCTATTAACTCTTTTAAAAAAGGCATTGATTCATCTTTCAAATTGTAACTGGCATCATATTTGCACACCAAATTTGCCTTGTTTCTTACATGTTCATACTTAATTATATTTTGTCTCGTCTTTCAAGGCATTAATGTTTGCCTACAAAACCACCACCTGGCTCTGCACCCCTTTACCTAAATTCATTACTTCAGAGTTATGTGCCCTCTAGAAGCTTGCGTTCTGCAAGT
>NW_015537945.1:550693-551035 GCF_001515605.1 Sinocyclocheilus anshuiensis | reverse complement strand
AGAATCGGCTAAAAACACATCTCTTCCATCTTTATTTGACCCTCTAACTCTAGCACTCTCTATTCTAATTCTATTTGAGCTATTTGTTGACTTGACCCTCTTACACTTGCACTCTCTATTTGTTTTCTAACTGCTTGTTTTCTTAAAAAAAGGCCTCTAACACTAACTTTTTCTATGCTTTTTCTGTTCTATCTACTTGTTTTCTTTTTGTTATATATATATATACAGTATATATATACTGTATATATATATATATATATATACATAGAAAACCTTGCTACGTGTACTGCGTTAGGCTAACTGAGACTTGTCATAGCACTTGCATATTATTGCTCTTTTGTT
>NW_015537945.1:543511-547637 GCF_001515605.1 Sinocyclocheilus anshuiensis | reverse complement strand
CATAGAAAACCTAGAAAACCTTGCTACGTGTACTGCGTTAGGCTAACTGAGACTTGTCATAGCACTTGCATCTTTTGTTGGTTTGGATAAAAGCGTCTGCTAAATGACTAAATGTAAATGTAATGTCTTTCTGTCTGTTTCACCACTCATAGCCGCCTTATTCTGCATAGTGTGTTGATACACTATTTCACTGACACAGCACCAAAAGCTAAAACTTTCGGTCTTCTGCCATTGTGTCAGCACTGCTGTGATCTAGTTGTATTAAAAGCATGAGTCTGAACCATACAGCTCAAACACGGAGCTAATATCCCTCTCCACTCTTTGGTCTGTGTTCGGGGTGACTGCTGATATGATACCCTTGTGTTGGGTGTCTGGTTTGATGATGGCGAGCGTATCCTCCGGTGGGAAAAAGAAGCCGATCTCCCTCTCCGCCTCCTCCGAGCTTCCGCTGCCGTGAAGCTGATTAATGCTGGAGCTCCCGCAGGAAAACTGGGCTCGCAGACTACATCAGAACCACATACAGAGAAACGGTCAAGAGCCCACTGACCATTTAAACACATCTATTATAAATAAACATGATATGATATACAATAACACACTGAGCTGAGCAAATGAGGGAAATGTCCTGAAGAAATCAAACTATTATAAATCTCAGTTTACCTGTCAGATTGCTCATTCTTAGCCTGGATGGGGTCTGTGGGTCCCAGGATGTTCCTCCAGTGTTCCACGGCTCGCTCCTTCACTAGCGCTAATGCTAACACAGGCCCGCTGTGAACAACAGCAGAGACTCTTCATTACACGCTGTAAGTCTTCTGGCTTCTTCATTTACGTCATTTACACATTATTTTCATGCAATTAGCAACTATGTAGCTAAGATTACAATTAAGCTTAATTAGAAGATAAAAAAATAACCTTTTTTTTTACAGTCTTTTTTAGATTCGATTAAGACAGCATTCATAATTCAGAATGAATAGCATATTTTATATCTAATAATTATAATTTTGATAAAACTGGAGTTGTTTCAGTATCATTGATATACTATTGTAGTTTTTGTTAATATTTTGAATTAGAATATATTGTTATATTTTGTTTGCACTGTAATTTAAAACGTAATAATTTTATTGTTTTTGTGATTTTTTGTGATTTTTTAAAAATGTCTTTATAGTATTTATTACTATTAGCTTTAGTTGATTTAGTTTTAGTTAAAACAAAAGTGAGAAAAGTTGCTACATTTATTTTAAGTAACAACATTTTTTATGTATATGTGTGTGTGCATGTGTATATATACAGTATATATATAGAGAGAGAGAGAGAGATTTTAAAATATTTAAAAAAATTCAGGTAACATTTATTAAGCATTTATTAATTTCAGGTAACATTTATTTGGCTGAAGGGCATTAGGCACGACGTGAAGCGGTGTGGATCGCTGACCAATCAGAATGGTTATCTATCTATCTATCTATCTATCTATAAAATATTTTCAGGTGACATTTTATTGTTTTTGTGATTTTTTGTGATTTTTTAAAAATGTCTTTATAGTATTTATTACTATTAGCTTTAGTTGATTTAGTTTTAGTTAAAACAAAAGTGAGAAAAGTTGCTACATTTATTTTAAGTAACAACATTTTTTATGTATATGTGTGTGTGCATGTGTATATATACAGTATATATATAGAGAGAGAGAGAGAGATTTTAAAATATTTAAAAAAATTCAGGTAACATTTATTAAGCATTTATTAATTTCAGGTAACATTTATTTGGCTGAAGGGCATTAGGCACGACGTGAAGCGGAGTGGATCGCTGACCAATCAGAATGGTTATCTATCTATCTATCTATCTATAAAATATTTTCAGGTGACATTTATTTTAAATAATGATTCTGTAATTATACTCATTTTGAAAATTTTAGTAAAAAATTTTAGGTAACCGTAATATCCATGTTTTGACATCCAAAAATTAAAACTGCTCAAAAATGCTGTTGTATTCTATTTTGCAAAACTGGCCTTAATAACTATAAATCTCAAGTTGAAGCTTTTCAAATGCATTTAATTTCCATTTTGAATTACTTTATTAATTTAAAGGGATAGTTCACCCAGAAGTGACAATTCTGTCATCATATACTCACCCATAAGTTTTTTCAAACCTGAGTTTCTTCTGTTGAACAAAAAAAAGAAGATACTTTGAAGAATGTTGATAACCAAGCAGTCGCTGGTAGCCACTGACCTTTATTGTATTTTTCCCATAGCATGGAAGTCAATGGGTACCAGCAACTGTTTGGTTGGCCACAGTTGCTGGTAGCCATTCAGCAGACTAAAGAAATTCATAAGGTTTAGAACGACATGAGGGTGAGTAAATGATGACGGAATTTTCATTTTTGGGTGAACTATCCCTTTAAGCAGAGAGCCATGTAACGGAACACTGAAACTGCTAATTCTGCATTCTGATTGGATGAGTCTGGAAAGTTCTGACTGGTTCTGAAACCATTCTATAATTACATAAGCTACATTGCTTGGTGATAATTCAAATGATTATTAATAATGCATGCTTGTACATGACTCGGCACAGGCTTATTGCTTTTCCACAGCATCAGATGTGTGATGAATGCGATCGCTCACCCGGTCATGCTCTCCAGCAGGCTGGGGAAGTATTCCTGCTCCAGATGATCGCTGTAGAACTGCCTGACCTGATCTTCAGACAACATGAGCTCTCTCTGCATGACCACTGTGAATCCTGCTTCATGGATCTGGCCCAGAATCTCCTCTACAAACACATCTGCACTTTACTCCCTGACTGTAAGAGCTCCAGCTTAATCACACTGGCCTGCACTAGCAGTCAAAGGTTTGGACACATCTACTCATTCTCTCATCATGACACTTTCACACATTGTGGAATAACAGTAAAGTCATCGAAACTACAAAATAACACAAATGGAGGAGTGTTGTTATTGTTGACGAAAACTACAACTTGTTTCAGTTAATTGACATCAAGCTGAAATCAAATATTATATGAAAAATTTTAGATGATGCCTTGGCAACTAACTGAAATAAAATAAGTTGAAGTGCTAAAACTGAAATAAACATGGAGCTAAACAGAAATATAAAAAAACTAATAAAAATACTGAAATAAAAGTAAAGCCAAAGAAATATATTTTTAAAAACTTAAACTAAACTTAAAATGAAAACTAAAAATATGCTAAAATAAACTTGTAACATCAATATTTATATAAAATATATAATATTTAAAATATTATTAAAATATTAATAAATATTAATACAAATTAAAATAGCATATAACTAATGCTAGAATAAATGAAATGTAAATAAAGCCAAATAGAAATATATATTTTCAGTCATATGTTGGTTGACTCAAAGTGTTACATTGTGGCTTTAGATCAAAAGTTCTTGAGAAATGAATTGAGTCAAGTGTGTCCAAACTTTTAACTGGCAGTCTGTGAGTTAGTTAGTTTAGTTTAAAGCACTCATTGAAAGCAGGAGTATCTGTCTGCGCATGTAAACGTAATGTTGGCACATGCCTCTGTTTTCCCTGGCAGCGTCTGGACGGATGAGCGCCAGTGTCCTCTCCACATGCTCCTGTTCCGGCCCGGCCCGGCCCGCTCCGAGCCCGAGTCCACCATCGCCATCCTGAAGCTGGGGAAGAAGAACGCCAGCTCCCTGCTGGCCTGCTCGCTGTCGCTGCTGCCGTGTAGAGCGTTCAAAAGCGTCTCGGTGCCGTACTGAGCCCGCAAGCTGAAGCACAGAGAGCGGCCAGAGAGGGATGGATGGATGGATGGAAGGGTGGAGAAGCAGAGAAAGAGAAGAGCAGATGGTCTCACTGCTGGTTCTCGGCCAGGGCAGAGGGAAGGAGGCAGAAGTCCACACAGGATGTGTTGTGCTATAACTGTTAGAGCTCAAATCTGTGAGCACAATATGGAACGACAACGCAACGCTCTCGTATCACTTTTAGATTATATTTCATTACAAAATTACATTATACACACATCAGGGAATCATTGAGACTCTATGTTAGACCTACGCAGAGAGACCATGCTATTATGTATGACTGACACAACACAATTTTGAGAGTTTTACAGGAAGTTTTATTATAATATAATAATTTAATATATATA
>NW_015537945.1:542571-543469 GCF_001515605.1 Sinocyclocheilus anshuiensis | reverse complement strand
AAACATGAAACATATACTATTAAGTATACACTATTTATTAATATTTTATTTTATATTAGCATCTGTTTTTATATTTTATAGTTTTTATAGTTTTTATTTTAATTTTAGTTTGTGTGAGTTATTTTGTTATGTGCTTTTGTCAATTTTATTAGTATTTGTTTTTTTATGTTTCTATTTAGCTTTATTTTTAGTTCAGTTTTAGTCATTTTAAGTACTTCAGCTTAAATTTATTCTAGTTATTTTCAGATATTTAAATTTTTTTATTTAATGTGATTTTGATTTGAGATTTGGATTTTTGAACAAGATCTTTCTTTGCATTACCATAATGCAAATGTCAGAGGGACTGCTTATGTTCATGTGTCACTCCTACATAAAGTCTATATATTTCTTTTGCTGGGAATGAAGTACCTCTCCGGCTGCATTCTCCTGGCCTCTTCGACATCCGGTGGACCGATGAATTCCCGCCAGGCTGGGATAACGTCCTCACAGCCCTCCGTCTTAGAAATGACCAGGACATGCAACGGGCCGCTCGACATAAACTGGATGAGCTCCTGAAAGTAAGGCTGGAAGAACACACACAAGCACACACACTTCACATGACACACTGGCATTCTGCCACTACACACCATCAGCAAAAACATTCAAAAACGTGCTATTTTTAGACTTTTTCTTCATTTTACCTCTGCGGCTTTGTGTTGATAGAAGTCTTGAGCTTCTGCTTCGCTCAGCGTTCTCTCCTCATGGGCCAAAATCACAAAACCTGCATCCTGAATCTACAAACAAAATATGCATTCAGGAAGAAATAGTGTTCAGCTGTTTATCCATGTGGCAAATATCATATGAATATAAGCAACTTTAAAAGATGCAACAATGTAAGTTCATCATTTTTTTTTACCTC
>NW_015537945.1:524837-542122 GCF_001515605.1 Sinocyclocheilus anshuiensis | reverse complement strand
GAGACGTGCTGCTCTCTCTCTCTCTCTCTCTCTCTCTCTCTCTCTCGTAACTGCATTAATAACTGCATTAGTCTGGCTCAAACCTCCGTTGCTAGGTCTAAAATTACGTTTTTGAATTAGCAACAGAGGTGTTGGATGAGATGCGGAAGAAATGAATCATACTCTCAATAGCGTTTTAAGTAGAAAAACCGGACAAATGCCTTGAAATATATCATCTGATCGATGTCTTGAGGTGTGGTAATCGTAGTATAAGTGGAATAATTGACTTCAACTATTCCTCACATAATTGAGAGCTATCAATTTAACATTTATTAGACTTTAAAAAAAATAACAACTAATTTAAGTTAACTTAAAACAATCTTCACATAAACCCATTAAATGTCACCTGTGCCCGTCAGCAAGTATAGAAAATATAATTTAATAAAGTTATCAAACACTAAATTCTAAATTAAATAGAGATAAAGCTTAATTGATTTCAGTTATTGATTTCCTCTTTTTTGTTTACATCTCAGAATTGCGTCATATAAACTCGCAATTCTGACTTTTTTTTCTCAGAATTGTGAGATATAAACTCACAATTGCAAGAAATAAAGTCAGAAATATAAACTCGCAATTCTGACTTTTTTTCTCAGAATTGCGAGTTATAAAGTCCAGTTTTAAGGAGAAAAAAAATACTATGTTCTCAGAATTGTGAGTTTATATCTCACAATTCTAACTTTATAACTCGCAATTGCGAGTTTATATCATGCAATTCTGAGAAAAAAGGCAGAATTGCGAGTTTGTATCAGGCAATTGTGAGATGTAAACTTAAAATTGTGAGAAAAAAAGTCAGAATTGTGAGATAAAAGTCGCAATTTTTTTTATTCAGTGGCGGAAACGGGCTTCCATACATCGCAGCAGCTGGTTATTAGGATATTTTGGCTGCTACTTTAAGAGCTGCCACTGCTGAACTTGATGCGGATCTGATACTGCTTTAAATGTGACTTATAAATAATAAATACTTACATGCACAGTTTTAAGGCAGCTTTTAATCGCCTTTTTCTGTAACTTCGTGACTTAACTGATGAAATAACCATGACATTACGTGCTCAGAGTTTCTTTCGTGCTTTGAAATGAAATGATATGTCATGCATATATATGTAGATTGCACCTCATACTGGACTACATTTCCATCATTTCTTCCCAAATCTTTTTCATCCAAATTCAGGCGTCATCTGTTGTCCACACAGTAATAACGGTCGGCAGGTGTGTGGAGTAACTCACCGCCCTGCGTGCCGCCCCGTGTGCTAGGACGTTCTTCTCTTTGCTCAGCTCTTCCTGTATCACCCTCTGCAGGAGAGAAGCATTTGGTCCCCGCAGAACAGACACCAGCTGCCCTCCCTACAACATGACAACACCAGCCCATCATGTCCAGCAAACAGATCAGGTGTGAACACCATCTCACAGCAACAAGTCACTTTCACAACAGCACATATTTCAAAATTAAACCTGACATTTCCACCACTGAATAAAAGTATAAATAAGGTAATTGCAACTTTTTATCTAAGAATTCTGACTTTTTTTTTTTTACAATTGCTAGTTTACATCTCACAGTTCTAACTTTTTCCCTGAATTCTGAGTTTATATCTCACAATTCAGACTTTTTTCTCAGAATTCTGAATTTACATCTTGCAATTCTGTTTTTTTTTCTCGCCATGGAATAAAAAAATGAAACTTGATGACTTTTTATCTTACTACATTTTTTTTTCTCTTGCAGTTGCAAGTTTATATCTGTTTAAGTTAATATCTGACAGAATTATGAGATAAGAAGTCAGAATTACCTTTTTTAATTTGTTTTCCCCGTGGCTCAAATAAGCTTCAATAGCTTTAGGACTATTTAATTTTTATTTGTTTGTTTGTTTACTTTTTTTTTTTGCATTGTTTCCCATTATTCCCAGGACAATTAAGCACACTTTTCCCCAAAATGTAAATTATTATAATGTATCCAGATGTTTTACTTTTGAATTTGTTTTTAAATAATGACAATTATTTTACCTCTCATTAAACTCTATTACTTTAAAACAGTATTTTATTTATATCGGCATAAATTAATAGCAGTGCAACTGATACCTCTATGATATATAAATCCTTTACAATTTAAATGATATATATTACAGTTTTTCTCAGTCGCTTTGGCGCATTTCTCAGATCAGAAATGAAATTCTCAAAACTACTTGTTCAAACTCCACATCATCTAGTCACTTGCGCACATCAAAAAAGCAGTTTCTCATTCTTTTGAACAAGTTGCGATTGCTTTGGTACATTCATGCAATTGATTATGTACATTTGTCTGCGGTTTCCTATATTATCAGTTGCTAATGTCATGTTGCTCAAAAAAATGCATTATATAGTTCTCTGTGCAATAGTTTTACCCCCCAAAACATCTAGTCATTAGTTCATCATCGAAGTCATTAAATGCAAAATGGTTGATCTAGTTGTCATAAACTCTCAAGCATATTTTCTACACATTTCTATTAGACTTTGTGTAAGTTTGCCATGAATTGAGCAGGTGAATGTTGACTTTCACTAATGAAGAGAATGTAGATCAGCTAATGATAAACCAGTTCTCTGAAATAGCTCAAAGGTGCATCTCATGAACCTTTCCTTGGAAAGCATAGACAGAGGGCAACACAAGAGTTACAAATTCTGACAATGGATATTTCCTCCCCTTTGGCCTGGTAAATCAACAGTAGCTCTGTGGCCGATGACATTTCAACCACACCTTCTGTTTTTAGTCAGGTTGAAGCCAGCCTCATCCACATATACTGTATGAAGTTGTGAGATGGTTCACTTGACTCCAATTCCATGTTGCATTGCAAGGGAAGATATTCGTTGTGATGTAGATGAGAATCTGTGGTGCCTGCAAAAGCAAAGTTCTGCCTAAGGAGTGTTTCCTGTGTTTGCCTTTCTAATTTTGGATTTTCACCTTCGTATATCTTCCCATTTATCTTTTGTATATCACAATGACGTTGTACTGTGTTTTTTTTTTTGTGTTTTTTTTGTCAGAGACAAGGACTTTTCATTCTGATGGTACTGATATGTTCATTGACATAAATACTTACTTTTGAGAGTTGAACTAAAGATTTTTAGGAAGTTACAGGCTTTTGCAGGTAATCCATTGTGTGGGGCTGTTTGTACGAATTGTTTTGAGAAATGCACATACTTCTTTGCAAATATTAAGGATGATTCGAGAAATGCACCAAAGCGACTGAGAACAACTGTAATAGTTTTATCACATCACAGTAATTAGATTTGGGTAAAATGTGCTGAATTGTATATAATTGTGTATTATGCTGAATAATGCATAAAATTTGAATGCAGTCATCTTTGTCTATATGCAAAATATGTTTTCTTCTTTTGTTCATTTATTTTGGAGTGAAATCTGAATTAAGAATTAAGTCTGTTTCCTTAACAGGTTTTGCGTCATGTACCCATGTATTATTTGCCTATTTTAACTTGCATTCAGTTTCAGACCCACCGCATAAAACAGAAAGGTGGGCTCACACTTCCCTCTGTACTTCTCCAGAGCTTCAATCCCATCAGCCTCAGCCTGCAGGGATGATAAGACGGCGTGACAGAAATGTCGACATTTAGAATGATTGTTTGTGTGCAATCTAATCTCCAGAGCGGCTTATCTTACTGTGGCAAAATGCAGCAGCTCGTCTCCCAGCTCATTCTTGATTTTTCTAAAGAGACTGACGACGGCGCGGCAGGGTCCACACCACTGCTGGTACACATCCGCCACTGACACACACACACACACACACACACACACACACAACAATCACCACTGCAAAACTCAGACTGCACTTACAGACTTTTGCAGCTCTGCTTGACGTATAAGAAACCAGACAGACAGACCAGCAGAGAGTAATGAGACAGAAAACTGTTTCAACATCTGTGCTGCAGTTTCTTTGTGAACAAAGCAGAATCTCAGTGTGATCAAATGTTGCTGATCTTTTCTCTTCACTTTTCTTCACTGTTTTTGTCAAAAGTTTTTAAGTATTATTGCCACAGTTGATAGATAGTAAGATAGTAAGAATGATATATAGATAGAGAGAGAGAGATGGACAGATGGATGGATGGACAGATAGAGAGTTGAATAGATAGATAAAGAGAGAGATGGATAGATAGAGAGAGAGACAGACAGACAGAGATAGATAGATAGATAGACAGACAGACACAGACAGACAGAATGACAGATAGATGATTCACTCACCTATTAACCCTTTCGTTGCCAAAACTTCACCCCATTGATCGTCATTATTGATATTTACCTGCATTTAAAAGTTTTCAAGAGTTTTCATGGATTTTACAGTTGACACACAAAGTAAACAAACTATAAAACTACAGTCAGACTCAGACCCACTTTCCCCTCATTTACAGTTTAATGCTGATTACAGTCACAGATACTTTTGACAAACCTGTAAACTGATCTCCTTCTTTTTACCAGCCCTAGAAATGCCTTTTTAAGAATAAAAAAGAACGACACGCTTAGCTAATGCAGTAATTATAAGATCGCTAAATCGTTGTTTTTATTTCCACAAAGTTTGAGCGCAGGACAGTGTCAGCGCATGCGCAGCAGGACTGTTTTGCGTCTTCGTCGCCTAGCAACCATTTATTCAGCGTTTCACCGCCACCACCTGCTGGACGGTGCGTGTATTGCAGGTTGTATGTATTATTCTGTGTTAACTGTCAGATAACACCACCAACACGTTGGTGTCACTTATAAATATGCACTGTGGTGATGTTGAATGCTAAATCCATGGTACTGAATGTTTATGTATATTTGTTTATGTTATGTAGCAATGTTATGTTGTGTAGAAACTGATCTTGCTAGTTTGTGATGTTAGTGGTGCTGGACTGGTTATGTTATGAAGAGCTGTTGTTTCTCAAAGGCCTGCATTCCTCCATCATAAAGCTGCTCCAGGGAACACATTCAGCTTCAACAACAGCAAACACTGCAGATTCCAGACGTATTAAACAACAGTCTCAAGATGTGTGTCTCATATCCGTCATATCTGGCAGGAAATAGTTCATCTGGTTAGAATATATAAAGAAAATAAGAGACATATTACACACAATATCAGGTCCAGGTCACATTTCACCCAAAAATCAAAGAAAAACATTAGGCTATATTTTGCATAAAGAAAATGAATTTGCAACATTTTAATTTTAAAGCATGTTTAAGAACCTATATTTTTTAGACATTATTTTCATGACAGTTAAGTACATTTTGCCCTTAATTAGTTGTCTCTTCACTGTTTCCCAGCCTAAATTTGACAGTTATGTATTTGAATTGCATATAACGTGTCCATCCATTTGGATTACACAGTTTAAACGTAAACTAATAAAGTTACTATGTGATGCATATTTGTCAGTAATGAAACTATTAACAGAAAAAGTTTATTATTAACTATTGACATAGTTTATTATTAAATCTATTTAATTGTATCATATTTTCAAAATGCATTTATTCAAACTGCTAGAATCAGCATAAATCTGTTCATTGTGAAAACAATTAGGCTACAATTACTCGTTTCTAAAGTATGAAGATGGTTAAAATATGACTAGCTGTGGAACAGGCAAATGTATGAGACTTAAACTAATTAATTTTTTGATGATAAATATATAAAACTGGTTATTGTATCTTTAAAACGCATTCAGTTTATTAGTTCTATTACAGAAATCTGACCTGTTTCATTTATGTGTGACTGAACAAAAATGCATCACATCAAATGTGTTACTTTGTTTGTTAAAGCTCTGTAATCCAAATGGACAGGTGCAGTTCAAATTCAAAACTTAAAACTGAAATAAAATTAATAAAATCCATACAGACATATTAAAAAACAACAATAGCACAATAAAAAAAAAAGAAGCAATAATGAAAATGACGAACGCACACAACAAAATGAACAAAACTTCAACTAAAAAGAAACTAATTCAAAATATTAAAACAAAACTATAATTGTATCTCAATCAGACTAGAATAACAGCAATATGCTCATAAGCAGCAGATAGTATAGTATAGTATAGTATCGATAGAAGTCATAGGCCACAAAGGGCTGTGTGGTACAGTCATTTTATCATGCTGTCCCTCTTAAAACTTCCTGAACGATTGTAAATAAATCTGTTTTATAAAGCAAGATATGCTGCACCTCTCACTGCTCATAATCAAGCTGATTGTGCTTGTTTGTTGAGTTTATCTCTGAGCACTTCATGCTCAAACTCGCCTCTGCCCTCAGGAAATAACACTTCTTCCCATCCTTACAGTTTCTTCAACAGGCACATGTTTGACTACTTAAAGTGTTGTGTGTCATGTGTTAAAACATGGATGACATGGAATAAAAAGCTGATTGCTGATCTGATGGCCTTGATGTTTGGAGAAAAAGTTGGATACAACTCTGACAGCACAAATAATTTTATCAAATCTTTAATGTATAATGCACTTTGAGCTACTGTACAGACAAAATTGTATTATATTCATGCACTGGTCAATTTTGAGATATGGATCTATTTTGCTTCCATTTCAGACTAGTGGAAAGAAATCAGAAATACACATTTAAGTGCTTATTTGTATTGCACTTCATCTGTTTGTGTCTGTAGATTTCAATTAATGCATAAAGGCTGTTGTTTTTCTCATCTTTAGCAGCACTTGCATACACCAAACTTTTATTCATATATTCTGGAAGTTTTTACTGAGGGGTTTGTTTATATTATATCACTCACTTGGTTTATATAACATTTTATTCCTATAATCAGAGTTTTTTTTTCTTCTGGCTTTTGAACATATATTCTGATTTATGAAGTGATAAAAAGCGAAATCCAAAATCAACAAAATCTAACGAATTTTGCCTGGTTTTATGCAATGTTCACATTTATGTTCTGCAGTTGTATGCAAATTAGTGCTTGTTTAATTAGATAATGCACCAATCGTATATGCAAACATGATATTTCAGAAAACTTGTAATACAAAATAATTGTCAATGTTTGTGGTGTTTTGCCTCAAAGTGAAGACAATCTATTTAAAGATAGATTTCAACAAAGAATTCAACAAAGCCTTTTTTCTATACATCTTAGCCTACTAGGGCACACAAATGTTTGCTATTTAAAGAGTAGCTCTTAATTATATGACTTTGGTGCCCATTTGACCACAAATCTAAGAAAAGCTGCACAAAAACGCCCACTTGTGAGCATGTTTACACACTGATCTAGTTTCAAGGTCCTTTTAGAAAGTCACGTCGATTGTTATGCTATGTGGATGAATTCAGACAGCATGTCTGCACTGTACTGTGCTCAGTTTTCAGTTTTGATGTGCTTTATTGACATGACAAATATTGTCGTTCTACGCAAGCGCGTTGTCCGTGACGTCAGTGCGGTTTGGCGCGTATAAAAGCGCGGGAATGGGCGGGGCTTACTGAAGGAGTGTTTGTGAGAGAAGCTAACAATGGTGCAACTTTCTAAAACTGGAGCGAGAAACACGCTCAAAGCTGGTCATCCTCCCGCAGGTTTGGACTTTTGGTTACATATGGAACTTTTAAAGTCGTTTATAGTCTTTTAATGTTGACTTCTTGTTTTGTTTGCGCTGTTTTAGTAGTTTAAATCCTTTTTTTTTTGTTTTTTTGCTGCAGCGGTTCAGTTTTATTTATTGTAATGTATGTGTTGTGTTTTATTAATTGGTAAGTGTTTATCGCTGCATTATTGTCGTTACTGTGCTTGTGCATGTGTAGTTCAGGCAGGTAAGTTAGTGTTTTTGCAGTGAGAGGAGAACAAACATCCAGCCCTTGTTGTCTTGCACCGGATGTGAGTTCAGAAGACTTTACCTTCAGTTTCTGCTTCTGTTTACTGTACAGCAAACCTTCCGGAGTGTCCCATCACAACAAATAACTACTTTCAAACTAGTCCGTTGCCTGTTTATAAATCGTTCAAATGCGTTAAAATTATCAGCGTTAATATGATCAGGGATTTTGCTCATTAAAGATTTAATGCAGTTGTTTGCAGTCATTTAAAAAAAAATAAAAATACACCCGTTCAAAGCAATGTTTTAATTTTAATTTTTACATTTTTAGGAACTTTGTTTCTTTTGTGTGTTTTTTTTTTGGTTTATATGGTTGTCATTTTTATTTTGATTAATTGATTAGATATAAATGAGAAATGTTGGCATCTATCAATCTAATCTTATCTATCTAATTTCAGGTAACGAAAATTGTATACGTTTTTAGTTAGGAGCAGTGTGGTGTTTATTTTTATTTTTTATTTTTTTTTAATGGTCAGTATTTTAGTGGATCTTGTGCATCAACACTTTAATGTTGAATTTAAAGGTATAGTTCACCCAAAAATGAAAATTGACTCACCCTCAAGTTGTTCCACACCTTTATTCTTCTGGTGGACATAAGATATTTTGAAGAATGTGGTTAACTAAACATTGACTTTCATAGCATGGAAAAAAATACTATGGAAGTCAGTGGAGACCAGAAACTGTTCTACAAAATATCGTCTTTTGTGTTCCGAGCAAAGAAACTCATACAGGTTTGAAGCAACTCGAGAGCAAGTAAATAATGACATAATATTTTTTTTTGTAGCAACTCCCCCTTAAAGCAAGAGTAAATATAGTGATGTGCAAGTTTGATGGTTGTATATCTTTAAAGGTCAAAGGTGAACCTGTGCTGGTTTGAATGTGGGCTCACACACTCAATGTGTTACGCAAACAACCTCCGTTATGAAAAACTATGCCGTTTAGTCACATGACAGTTTCACACAATGTTCTGGGCTGTTTAAATCTTTACAACCGCAAACACTGAACACTCCCCTTATTATGCTGCACTGGAGTGCTGCCTTCACTCACTTTATTAGACTGATGTGAGCGGACAGACCGTTTTGAGTGCACATTTGCACACTCCTCAACCTCAGGCCTCAACAGACCTGCCAAATATTCAGAACAACAGGGCCAGTGAACTGAGATGATGATAGTGGACATCTACAGGGCTCCAGGCAAAACTCACTCACAAAGTGGACTAGGTTTGTGAGATTGGACTCGTATAAGAAAAACAATTGACCCTTTGCTACTCTGAACATCCTATATAGGATAGGAGTGAATTGGTTAAAATGAGTGCAGCGTTGTAGGAAAAAGTGCATAAGTCGGCTAGAATGAAGTGTTAAACTGCAAAGCATTATTATCTGCTTGTGTTTTTTGTTTTTTTTAGTTATCACAAGTACATTTAAATCTTTTATGGAGTTATTTACAACTGCGTAGTTCCTTTTATTTTTAAAATATTTTAAACGCTAATATTTGTAATCACAGTAATTTATGTAATTTTATTCATGTATTAAAAAAAAAAAAAAAAAAAGAATAAAATATTTGGCATGTAATGGCCTGTGCTGATCAAGAATGGAACTATAACATTTTCTAATACGTTCACATTTCTGTAACATTTTCCAAAGGTTTTATACTGAAATTGTGTGAACTTGTGCCTTTTCTTTAGTGAAAGCTGGAGGAAAAAGAGTGGCAAAGAAGAGTGCTGATGATAACGCCAATGTGGAGAAGGAGACCAAGAAAGTGGATAAACCCAGGTAGAGTATCTTCTGACCCATCTGGATTCTTCACAGCACATGACACACATGGTGTAGATGCTAAACCCTGTCTTTCATATCCTGCAGATTAGTTTGGATTGAATTCAGATGTTTTTAAATGCCTCTTCCCTTCTCGTTCAATCTTTCTGGCAGTTTGCTCAATATTTAATGAATATTTTTCATAGAAAATCTGCTGCCTTGAGATGGAATCTCTTGGCCTGCGATGGAATGCAGTGGTTTACTTAAACTGCTGACAGTGACTTTTTTTTTTTTTTTTCGTTTTTTTTTTTAAATATTGCATTCTAGTCTGCAACAAAATATCAGAAGTGATTTAAATGCAAAGTTGTTTTAATTAATTTATTTGTTTTTATAAGTGATTTTTAGTATTACTGCATATCTAAAAAGTGATGATGCAGAAACATGTTGCTAAAAATGCTTCATTGCTTTGCATGAACTCAGTGAATCATGCCGTTGCGAACTGGAAGTGATGTTCATCTCAGTGCCTTTTTTTTTTTTTTTTTTAAATGTTGCATTCTAGTTTGCACCAAAATATCAAGTCATTAAATGCAAAGTTGATGTTTTTTTCTGTGCATTATATATAATTTTTATCAATGGTAGTTTTAGACTTACTGCAGAAATCTAGTGATGAAGCAGAAACGTTGCTAAAAATGCTTCAGCGCTTGAAATCAAGCATGAAATCAATTAACCATTCAGTTGCAGGTTTACAGTGACTTTATCATTGGTGGATTTTTTGTTTTGTTTTGTTTTTTTTGTAAATTTTGCATTCTAGTCCACAACAAAATATAAAAATTGTTTAAATGCAATGTTGATGCATTTTTGTTCATTTATAAGTGGTTTTTAGTCTTACTGCAGATATCTAAAAAGGGAAAAAGCGGAAACGTTCTTCAGCACTTTGCATGAAATCAGTGAATCATGCAGTGAATGCAGCGTTTCAGACTAATCTTTGTTGTCTAGGTCCGCGCCGACCCCTTCCAGAATGCAGCACATGAGTCTTCTCCTGGCTGGTCCACTTGAGAAGGTTTGTTGCAGCATAATAACAAGATATTAATTGCATTGAATGGCAGAGAATGCAATCCCTTAGTGCATTGCCGTTTGGATTCTGCTTTAGAAGGCAGAGAGTGTTTAAAATGTAAAGTGAGTTTATGGCAGTAGGTGTCATAACCAGAAATAAATGCAGCTTCTGTAGTTTGAAACTGCTTCACAGCTGCTGTGCTCTGTTTCTTTCCTCTGCAATTTTTAATTGGAGTGAGAGTGGAAAATAGGACATGGATCATTAATTCAGTTTAGTTCAGTTGAGTTTAGTCCAACTAGGATTATTTTTGGAGCTCATCAACCCACTACAGTGATCTGTGAGTGTCTGGATTTCACCTGCAAGTGTCTGAGACTAAACCAGTGGCTATCAACTAGTTTGGCTACAAGTGGCAGCTACAAAGTGGCAGAAGCGTTTGTTAAATACCTTTGTTTTTTGTTATACCTTTACCAAAGTGTATTGGTGGTTGTTGTTTTTTATTATGACTTTTTTTATTATTATTTTTTTTTTTAAACCTGCTTTATATGTAAGGTTTTTTATTAATTAATTGTGTTTTTTTTTTTTACTGTTTATTTTTAAATGTACTTAATTTGAACTTTAAATCAGTTTTATTTAATTTTAAATTTAGTTTTATATTTTATTTTAAATATTTATTTATAGTTAAATGGTTTATCTGTGTTTATTTATATTTTTAATTGTATTTTTACTATTTGTTGTCATTTTACTTCTAATTTTTATTTATATTTGTATTTTTTTTTATTTGATTACTATTTTAATTTCCATTTTAATTTATTATAATTATTATTATTATTTTAAAGCTTGGGTTTTACCATGAAATTAGCCACTAAAGCTTGCATGGTGTTAACAAATAAACATCTGGAGATTGATTTAATCATTTGATTAGTCGCATATTAAAGGGATTTTTTTTTTTTTTATTATTTAAAGAAATTAAGTGTTGTATTTGTTTTCATCTCCTGCAGCTGGGTCATGATTTCCCCGAGACTCCAGTTTCTGTGCGGCACAGCAGAGTCAGACCGAGCGTGGAGAAACCTCACGTCCCGCGCATCTCCACCTGCATTCAACAGCCACGCAAGTTTTGAGCCAAAATAGCTTTCGCTGCTGAGCTTCTGACACCATGACATGCGGAAGACAACCAGGATGTGTTTTTGTAGGTGAATCATGGATGTGACTTGCTAGCAGATTTGTAACAAAGTTACTGTAATGTGACCTCTGATCAGGTTGTTTGTTGTAGCTTTGCAGCTTCAAAGGTTTTTCTTCATGAATAGAGTTTGTGCTTGAGTTGTGTGGAAGATTCATTAACCCAGTGTGAGTTAAAGCTGTGCTGTTGGAGAGGTTCAGACTGCTGCTTGACTGATATGAATGAATGTTAATATGCTTGGCACTTAATTGTAGCGTGAATATGCATGGAGTTTCTGAACTTTGTTTTTGAAAATCAATGAAACAAACTGTTTTTCCTACTCTCAAAAAAGGAGACTTTCATACTAGTAAAATTCACTTTTCCAGCAAATGAAATGTTGGTTGTAGTTTCATTTCATGACCGTTAGGTGGCGGTAGAATCCATCCAGCAGAACCAAGACATCAATTTGGGTCTTTACCTTTTTTTTTTTTTCTTTTTTTTTTTCACATTGCAAAACACTTCCTAAACAATACATGCACAAGTAAAATGACAAAAAAATAGCATGCAATTGAATTGAAACACAAAATTAAAACAAGTGCTACAATAAATCAAACTTTAGATAATGTAATTTAAAATCGGTATGCTTGTGTTCATGTAAGAAAGTGTTTGTACTATATAAAGCAATTTATCAGATTTGACCAAAGGAAAAAAAGCTCTGGTCAGGCTCAGACACTTAGATTTTATTGTAGCATATTTACACTGACAAAAAATGAACCGCATATTCATAAAGAACTAAAGATACTCTCATTGAGGAACTGACAGTAAACTTACACAAGGAAGGATGTTAAAGGAATAGTTTTCCCAAAAATCTAAATTTGTGGATCCTCGAGTCATCAGTTTGTTTCTTCATCAGATTTGGAGAAATGTAGCATTGCATCAGTGTCTCAGCAATGGATGCTCTGCAGTGAATGGGTGCCGATAGAATGAGAGTTCAAACAGCTGATAAAAACATCACAATAATCCACAAGTAATCCACACCTCTCCAGTCCATCAATTAACATCTGGAGAAGACAAAAGCTGTGTGTTTATAAGAAACAAATCCAAGACGTTTTAAACTTCAAAATGTACTTTCTGACTAAAATGTGAGTCCATAATGCTTCCTTCAGTGAAAAAGTCATCTGAATCAGGAGAGATCTGCACAGTCCAAGCACGGTTTACAAGCCAAAACAGCTCTAAACATGTTTGTGGATTGTGATGTGAGAGACAACGGGAGATGGACTGTTTCACTGGTGGAAACATTATGGAAAAGTATTTTGGTTGGAAGCAATGGTTTTAAGTTAAAATGCTTAATGATGGATTTGTTTCTTACAAACACAGCTTTTGGCTTCACAAGATGTTATCTGATGGACTGGAGTGCTGTGGATTATTGTGATGTTTTTATCAGCTGTTTGGACTCATTCTGACGGCACCCATTCACTGCAGAGCATCCATTGGTGAGCAAGTGATGTAATGCTACATTTCTCCATATCTGATGAAGAAACTATTTTAAGTAAATTTTCAGTTTTGTCTGAACTATTCCTTTAATACATATTTGATGGGAAATGTTACGGTACTGAGTACTGTAATGACCCTTTTAGCCTTGATGTGCTTTAATCTTTGCTGACGTTTCTCATAAAGCATGAGTTTATGGCTTTGTCTAATGTGACGTTTCTCAAGGAAGGCGAGCCAAAGTCTCTGGTCGTGACATGAAGCGCTCTGTGAAGAAACACTGCGTGTGGGGCTTTGAGCTGTCAGTGTGATGAGGGCTGGAGGAAGTGTGTTGTATATTTAGGCGTCTAATGCAGACAGCACAAAAGAGCCCCTATCGAGTGTGTGAACCTGCCAAATGCCAATAATGAGAGCGTGTTTGAGTCTCAAACATACTGGAAGGATAAGACAAGAAGGGAGGATCATAAACACTATCCATTCAAGTTTGGACATGCTTGACTGAATTTGTTGCTCGTAATCACAAAAAAGTTTTGATCTGAAGGTTTCTGGTAAGATGCTTAATATTAGTTTGTTGAGAAATATAAATGTTGTCTATGAATGCATTGCACAATTATTGTTATGACACTTAAGCATGTTTCACCTAAAAACAAAAATGTATAGACTTACTAAAACCTTGCTGTAGTACTATTAAACTTGCTGGGAATAAAGGAAACTACAGTAAGTACTCTAAATATGGTCATAAAAATAGGCTATAAAAAACAATTAAGGGTTAAGATTTGAAAATAAGGTTACTTTTAAATAATTAAATTAAACTTAAGAAACAAATGAATGCACACACAATTAGGCATCATTTTCTTTATGCGAAACATCAAATAAAAAATATATAACAATAATAATATCAAATTTTCTTTTGATTTTGTAATAAAATATCCAGATGCTTATCTGAGATTTGTCTATTTTCTCTTTTTCTTTATTTCTTGTTCTTTGCAAATAAATAAATAAATATCCCTCTACACTTAAAACTAAAGGTTCTTTATTGGCATCAATGATTCTATGAAGAACCTTGAACATCCATGGAACCTTTCAAATGCAGAAAAGTTTCTTTATAGTGCAAAAAGTTTCTTTAGTTTCTTTAGTAAATAGTTCTTTTAGGAACTGTTCACTGAAAGGTTCTTTTGGGAACCAAAAATGCTTCTTCTGTGGCATCACTGAAAAAACACCCTTTTGGTACCTTTTTTTTTTTTAAAGAGTGTATGCCTTGTTCCATTCTTGATTTGAGCTAATATGGATTCAGACTGGTTATGTTGATATCAGATGTAATGCAAATGAGCCACGTTTACCTGTATGTGGATTAGAGACGCACACACACACATTCCCAGCATGCACAGGGAATAAAGGCAATGCCTAGCGTGAGCAAAAGGGTCTAGCTGCAGCTTGCACTCTCAGACGTGCATTCTCAGGCTTGCACTCTCAGACACTTGCACTTCCGCTAGCGACGTCACTTGCAGGCTTTTTTATTTCTATTTTGTTCTATTTATTGATTACTTTTTGTTTGACTCTCTCAGCATTTTACAACAGTATAGCCAGGTGGTGAAGACAAGACAAAATAAACTAAATTACGAATGGCGCTTGCACTCTCAGACGTGCATTCTCAGGCTTGCACTCTCAGACACTTGCACTTCCGCTAGCGACGTCACTTGCAGGCTTTTTTATTTCTATTTTGTTCTATTATTGATTACTTTTTGTTTGACTCTCTCAACATTTTACAACAGTATAGCCAGGTGGTGAAGACAAGACAAAATAAACTAAATTACGAAGTCACTTGCAATCGCCACTTGCACTCTCCGATACCTGCGACGTCACTTGCAATCGACACAAATCGTGCGTGTTGCCAATGGAGACAAGACGCTGTGGTGGTGATTAAACGATTAAAACTAATTTAGTACCGTAACCTACAGGGTCCTGCAAGAAAAAGACAAGACCCGCAAATCCGTGGCCACAGAATAGCAGAATATGAACGCAATGCGCAAAGTCTAACCAATGGCTAACCACAAAACGTGGCATAATGTGGCATAATGGACTAAGATGATAAAGACCAAACTCAATGCTCTTCATTATTAAAATATAGCTTACATAACTAATATACAGGCAAGTAGGTGAGCCAGAAGTGCAAGTGTCTGAGAGTGCGAGCCTGAGAATGCACGTCTGAGAGTGCAAGCGCCAAGCTGCAGCCAGACCCTTCTCAGCGTGAGGCTTAGAAATATCCCACAAATGAATCCAGAGACTGATTCTAATGCTGATATATTTCACATCACAGCTTGTTTTGCATTCATGTATTTTTATGAAGCATATTCCAATCTCATTGTCCTCGGTGAGCTGCTTTCAAACAAAAGTGCATTTGTTTTTTATAGTCAAGTAAGTACCTGGATTACCCTATGCTGAGTTTCCAATATTCAACAAATCCAGCTACAGCATGAAACCTGTACTTATGAAGCATCTTCATTTTTCAGAGTGATTGTCTATGTCCAGAATGGAATTCAGCCTTAACATGCCAGTCTAGTCAGAAAAGAGATGCTGAAAATCACTGCTGGATATTACTTCACAAATTCATGTCACACTGAAAATAGAAAGTCAAGTTGTATTGTATTGCATTGAGGAATTCAGTATTTTATGCACATTTTGGCAAATGTATGAATTTACTGCATGTATAGAAAAAAATGCATATACTGGAAATTTCGCAGTATGAATAGTATGCTATTGCAAACATTGATGTACTGAAACGGAAAGTTAGGCCTTTTAGTTTACACTATGATTTTCTACTTTTAAAGTGGAAAGCATGTACCCAGCTAACAAAAATATATTCTAAGAACATTTTGCAGTAAGTTATGAAAACAGTATTTCTGAATGTTCTCTGAACGTTCAAAATGTCCAGTTTTTGAAATGATTTAAACATGTTTGGTTATGCGAACAATAAGGGAACATTCCATTTGATCATTTTGCAATCATTATGGGAGCGTTACATTTGAACGTTCTCTGAACATTCTGAAACAAGAAACATTTAAAAAATATCAGACAAATGTCCAACTAAATGTTTCAGAAAAAATACTTTCCATGAACAATGAATACATAATGTTTTTGTGCTAACATCATAAGAGACCAGATAACTTTGAACAAACGTTATCATCGTTACTGGAAGAATGTTGATAGAACTTTGACAGAACGTTTTGAGCACGTTCCCTGTTAGCTGATGAAAATCTCAGAGCTAAAAGACAAGGACTGAAAGCCACAAACTCTCATTTTGATTTCATGGGCCCTTTAATGTGATCTAACCATGTGTTTAACATATTTCAGAACTCTTAGATGTGTGCCTCTTTAACGTTACGCATTACACAAGCAGCGTTTGTTAGGAGAAGCCTTCATGTGGGAACTCCACCACATCACAAATCATCTCAGTCAGCAGCTGTTGAGCAGAGCAGCACAGCAGCGAATTCACATTCACCGTCACAGACACGACCATCAGACCTGGACCAGAGCCACTGGATGCCCACAACAGGTGTGTGTGTGTGTGTGTGTGTGTTGGTTGGTTATAGATTACAGCAGGATGATCACATACACACTGCATGCTGTTGGAATTACTCAGACTCAATGTCTGCTTGACAATAGGTTGATGTACAGAATCAGAGCCGGTACAAAAAGTCTTTTCAGTGTTGTAAATAAAGATTAATGGAGAACATTTAACAAGAAAATACTATTGCAGCACTTCATTTTAACCTACTTCAACTTAAAAACAGAAGTTCAGTCAGTGCATGAAATGTTTAAGTATAATCAGTTATTTAAACAAATCATATTAAAGTGACTTAAAAATGTGGTTGAATCTTGTATAGCTTAAATATATTAAAAATGAAGTTGAAATCAGGTAAATTAATTTGATTAATAATGAAAAAACATGTTGGCATTATTATATATATATATATATATATATATATATATATATATATA
>NW_015537945.1:499204-524156 GCF_001515605.1 Sinocyclocheilus anshuiensis | reverse complement strand
TGTAATGTCATTAATTATTTTTGAAATTCACTAGCAATTTCTGAGTATATCCTACACCAATGTTTTTCAGCATATAAGGTATTTCCTGAAACATTACATAATATTAATGATCAAAGGTTAAAATGACCCCTATAAACATTTGTGCTTAATGTGTATATATTTAATTTTATTAAAAAAAGTAAATATTTTTGCACAACAGAATGTTCAAAAGAACAGCATTTTTCTGAAATAAAAAGCTGTTGTAACACCACAGTTCAAACGCTGGGGTCAGTGAGAATTGTATTATTATTATTTTTATTTTTTATTTTTTTTGAAAGAAATTAAAGAAATTGATGATTTTATTCAGCAAGGATGCATTGAACTGATCAAAAGTGACATTAAAGACATTTAATAATGTTACAAATGCATTTTATTTCAGATAAATGCTGTTCTTTTGAACTTCAAAGAATCCTGAAAAAAATTGTATACACAATTGAGCATTTTCAACATTGATAATAATCAGAATTGTTTCTTGAGCAGAAAATCAGCATATTAGATTGATGTCACCTGCAGGTAAAGGATTCATAGGTTTGCAATAGCTCTCTCTACCAGATGGTGTCAGCATTGAGTTAATTCCTAAAAAACACATTCATATTAACGCACACTAAGAGCTAAGAGCATATCCAGTTCACTTTGAATTGTAATTACAACCTCTCATTATTACAAACATCTGCAGGACAGCTGCTGTGGAGAGCTGGCTCTATTTTAGACTCACCACATGAGTGAATCCCCACAAGATCCCGCTGAAGCGCCTGCATTCACCCTGTGCACTGGAACGGCAAAGGTCAAACTGCATTAAAGACTTCATCACATCCACTGCCAGCCAGAACCTCAGGAACAGCATTTAGATTTGCCATAGGATTCATATGGTTCTGCTTCCAGGGTTCATTTCAGGCTGACTAAACATTTTCCAAAACACAAGGTTAAATGTAGTTCTTTTTTAAAGAAAAGAAAGTCTCAACTTTGCACTCCTTAACCAGGGTAAAAATCACTGTGATGCACCACCTCTTTTGATGCTTTAGGGTACAGTCTGCACCTGAATGTCCTCATAAGTTCAGGAAAGTTAGCTTTAGATCTGAGAGACCCCAAGGCCGTTTATTAGGTCAAACCCCAAGGAAAAAAAAAGCATTTTCACAGGTCAATTTTGAGATTTTGGGGTATTTTGCTTTCATAACATTGTTTCAGACTACTAACCAAACACCAAACAGTGTTTATTTTATTGCACTTTATCTATTTGTGTTTGTATTCTTCAATTACAATACAAATCTTTTAAGGCTGTTTTCTCAGAATTAGTTTTTTTTATTTTTTTCATTATCATAGACCAAACTTAATTCATATCTATATTCTAAGGGTTTTTAGACACCTGCTACATATTTAACATTTTATTCCTAAAACATATAGAATTTTTTTTTCTGACTGTTGACAGTATTTTCTGGAGTGATAAAATGAGATATCAAACAACAACAACAACAACAACAACAACAACAACAACAACAACAACAACAACAACAACAACAACAACAACAACAACAACAACAACAACAACAACAACAACAACAACAACAACAACAACAACAACAACAACAACAACAACAACAACAACAACAACAACAACAACAACAACAACAACAACAACAACAACAACAACAACAACAAAACCTTTAACTCTAATATATAAACAAAATAAAATAAGAATTCTGAACCTGGTTTTATCCAATATTCAGATTTCCATATGCAAATGCCATATTTAATTAGATGAAGCATCATTTACATATTTAAACATAACATAAAACGTGTAATATCTAACCCGTTTTCTATTATTATAATTTTTTACAGTGTAATGTCATTAATTATTTTTGAAATTCACTAGCAATTTCTGAGTATATCCTACACCAATGTTTTTCAGCATATAAGGTATTTCCTGAAACATTACATAATATTAATGATCAAAGGTTAAAATGACCCCTATAAACATTTGTGCTTAATGTGTATATATTTAATTTTATTAAAAAAAGTAAATATTTTTGCACAACAGAATGTTCAAAAGAACAGCATTTTTCTGAAATAAAAAGCTGTTGTAACACCACAGTTCAAACGCTGGGGTCAGTGAGAATTGTATTATTATTATTTTTATTTTTTATTTTTTTTGAAAGAAATTAAAGAAATTGATGATTTTATTCAGCAAGGATGCATTGAACTGATCAAAAGTGACATTAAAGACATTTAATAATGTTACAAATGCATTTTATTTCAGATAAATGCTGTTCTTTTGAACTTCAAAGAATCCTGAAAAAAATTGTATACACAATTGAGCATTTTCAACATTGATAATAATCAGAATTGTTTCTTGAGCAGAAAATCAGCATATTAGATTGATGTCACCTGCAGGTAAAGGATTCATAGGTTTGCAATAGCTCTCTCTACCAGATGGTGTCAGCATTGAGTTAATTCCTAAAAAACACATTCATATTAACGCACACTAAGAGCTAAGAGCATATCCAGTTCACTTATTACAACCTTTACAACCTCTCATTATTACAAACATCTGCAGGACAGCTGCTGTGGAGAGCTGGCTCTATACCACATGAGCCACATGAGTGAATCCCCACAAGATCCCGCTGAAGCGCCTGCATTCACCCTGTGCACTGGAACGGCAAAGGTCAAACTGCATTAAAGACTTCATCACATCCACTGCCAGCCAGAACCTCAGGAACAGCATTTAGATTTGCCATAGGATTCATATGGTTATGCATCCAGGGTTCATTTCAGGCTGACTAAACATTTTCCAAAACACAAGGTTAAATGTAGTTCTTTTTTAAAGAAAAGAAAGTCTCAACTTTGCACTCCTTAACCAGGGTAAAAATCACTGTGATGCACCACCTCTTTTGATGCTTTAGGGTACAGTCTGCACCTGAATGTCCTCATAAGTTCAGGAAAGTTAGCTTTAGATCTGAGAGACCCCAAGGCCGTTTATTAGGTCAAACCCCAAGGCAAAAAAAAGCATTTTCACAGGTCAATTTTGAGATTTTGGGGTATTTTGCTTTCATAACATTGTTTCAGACTACTAACCAAACACCAAACAGTGTTTATTTTATTGCACTTTATCTATTTGTGTTTGTATTCTTCAATTACAATACAAATCTTTTAAGGCTGTTTTCTCAGAATGAGTTTTTTAATTTTTTTCATTATCATAGACCAAACTTAATTCATATCTATATTCTAAGGGTTTTTAGACACCTGCTACATATTTAACATTTTATTCCTAAAACATATAGAATTTTTTTTTCTGACTGTTGACAGTATTTTCTGGAGTGATAAAATGAGATATCAAACAACAACAACAACAACAACAACAACAAAACCTTTAACTCTAATATATAAACAAAATAAAATAAGAATTCTGAACCTGGTTTTATCCAATATTCAGATTTCCATATGCAAATGCCATATTTAATTAGATGAAGCATCATTTACATATTTAAACATAACATAAAACGTGTAATATCTAACCTGTTTTCTATTATTTATTATTTGAGCCTATTCCTGTAGTCTTGCCTTAACATTAAAGTAGGAGAACTGATTATATTGATAATGTAATTTTGATAACTATAAATTAAAGTTTTATGAGGTCTCAGAGACACTAGTTATGTTTCTGAAAAGCGCATGATTACTTTGTGATGATTAAAACTTAAATATCAACCTACTGGGTTTTGATTAGGACTGAGAAAAGAACTTGAAGGGAAAATAAGAGGTTAACTTTTAAACAAATCACTGGATTCGAGAAGGGGATAGTCTGTTCCCACTGTGACAACTTACCCCAAGTAACAGATACAGAATACAGAAAAATGTCATATTTAATAACTGCGGTGAAAAGTGAGAAAGCTAGTTAGTGTGGCATTGTTTTCCTGTTCAGAATCCTGTTCCTACTACTTGTTTCACAATTTCTTTTATTTTCTTAAATGTGTATATATATAGTATTTATAGAGTTTTAGCTTTTAGTTTTAATTACTTTTTCTTATTTGTAAGTCGCTTTGTATAAAAGCGTCTGCTAAATGACTAAAAGTAAAAAGTAAAGTAAAAAGTAAGAATCAGTGCTAGCCAGTGTTGGGAAGGTTAGATTAGATTATATTTAGATATAAATATAAATATATTAGTTTTTATATTATATATTTATATTATTTTATAATCTAAATATAGATTATATTTAGATTATAAAAATGTTATTTTAAAGCACAGACACCACAAAATTAGACTTTAGCACATCTTTTTTACTTTGAGATCATTCTGAGGTTAAATACAGATTTAAAATCAAAACAAAATACAGTAGTTTAATATCGATGATACTGTTTTGAAATCAAATCTTTGCATAGCTATGACAGGAAACACATGCTAACAATGCTTTGGGGAAAAAAACAGTTAATCTAAAAAATAAAATAAAATAATAAAGTATATAGCCTACATAAACCCAATTAGGAAATAAAACAGTTATAGGTGTCCTGTGTCCTAAACTCCTCAAACATTGGTTGGTGTCTCATATATTATAGAGCAGTCAATGCTATTTGGAAAAGAAAACAATCAAATCTGTATATGTGTGATAATATTCAGATACGACCCCTTTTGTAATCGTTAACTGTAATTTAATTAGGCTACACTTTTTTTTTTCTCAGTAACTGTAACAGATTACAGTTACATTTATTTTAAAATTAAAGTACATTATATGTAACTAGTTACTGTGTTGGGGTAACGCATTACAAGTAACGCGAGTTACGTAATCAGATTACTTTTTTCAAGTAACTAGTAAAGTAACGCATTACTTTTTAATTTACAAGAGAATATCTGAGTTACTTTTTCAAATAAGTAACGCAAGATACTTTTTTTTTTTTCAATTTATCAACTGACAGCTCTCCTGTCCCCATGTTGAGAGAAATCAGAAGATATATTTGCCAAAAATATAACTTTTTTATTTTAAAATCAAACAAGCAAGCCCTGTCCAGATTTAAAAAGTAACGCAAAAGTAACGTAACTCGTTACTTCCCACAAAAAGTAACCAAGTAACGTAATTAGTTACTTTTGTATGGAGTAACGCAATATTGTAACGCATTACTTTTAAAAGTAACTTTCCCCAACACTTGGTGCTAGCATCACCTCAACACTAACTCAAGACACCTCACTAACTGAAAGAAGCCCCCTTGATAGCACCTATCGTTTGTTTGCCAACCGCCATAAAACTCCAAAAGAAGACGAAGAAGAAGAAGTCCCCTTGATAGTAAACATACTTTGACGTAGACGACGTCGTGATAGCTCAGTACACGCGCGCGCAGAGGGAGGGACGAGTCACTGGCTGAGACTTAGAGAGAGAAGCTGCGTCCTCAAAACTTTTCCCAGACGGATAATTCATGACATAAATCAGGTAACGTAGCATTTACATCTTCATTTGCCGCCGGTGGATGTTAATGAAGTGTTAAAATCGTTCCCACATCCTTTTCAAAGGCCCGTGAGTTCCGTTGGAGTTTGAAAATTTAGTTTGGCGCTGTTTGTTTCGCTGGCGATTCCTGATCTGAGATTGAACGGGAATATGCCGAGGCTTGTCCGCTTCTCTGTCATGGGATACCAGCCGTGTTTTGTGTGTGGATGTGGTTTATGAACTGCTTAATGTAGGCTGAAAACTCTTTGACATATGTAGTTGGATTATTGGTGTGGTCTGCTGGGATCATCTCCTCTTGAAGTGGGAATTCTGGCCGTTGTAATATGAATCTGTGGGTTATCTGTGGGATAAATGAATTGTAGTGGGAAGCATTATGTTGAATCTCTCAGTGGGTTCTTAATGTGCTTTTCCCACATAGTTTATGTGAGTTTTGTTTATATAAACCACTCTCAGACAGATGAATCGACTCTTGAATGAATTCATTGGTGTAGATTATCTTTAAAAACTTTGTATCTAAATAGTGCTGTCAAATGAGTAATCGCGATTAATCGCACCCGAAATTGAAAGTTTTGTTTATATAACAGGGCTCTACGCTTACTTTTCTTTTTAAAAGTATGTCATCTTTTGTCACATTCTTACATTTTTTTTATTTTATAAGCTTTTTAAAAATTTTAATTAAAACGACAGAATAAGAACAAATAGAATAAGAAATATAAGTTACCAATCAAATTAGATCAGTATTAAAAGGATCTATAATCAACGAAGCTCTCTACACTGCGCAATGAATCTCTCATTTTGCTTATGAAAGGATTCATGAGATACATCTGTGATACATTACTCAACGCTGCAAAAACACGTAGAAACCTTTGAAGCTCCCCTGAGCGCAATCACAAGTATGATGATGATCGGGTCAGTCGCACTGGTGCTCCTAAAAAAATGTTTATAGTCGCACGCAGTAGTTTTCAGTCGCAAATGCGACTGAAATGGTCGCACTGTAGAGCCCTGTATAAACCACTCTCAGACAGATGAATCGACTCTTGAATGAATTCATTGGTGTAGATTCTCTTTAAAAACTTTGTATCTAAATAGTGCTGTCAAATGAGTGATCGCGATTAATCGCGACCGAAATGGAAAGTTTTGTTTATATAAACTGCTCTCAGACTGACTCCTTTCCCAGCGTTTGACTCAATCTGACAGATGAATCGACTCTTGAAAGAATTAATTTGTAATCGCGATTAATCGCATCCGAAATGGAAAGTTTTGTTTATATAAACCGCTCTCAGACTGACTCCCTTCCCAGCGTTTGACTCAATCTGACAGATTAATCGACTCTTGAATGAATTAATTTGTAATCGCGTTTAATCGCATCCAAAATTTAAAGTTTTTTTTTACATAATATATGTTTGTGTACTGTGTATATTTATTATGTTATGTATATATAAAAATACACACACATGCATGGATATATTTACGAAAAATTTGTTGTTTATATAGTTTAAATATATTTATATCTAATATAAATTATATGACTATAAATATATACATGTAAATACATATATTTACATATATGTATATCAAATATTTATATATCATAATATATACTGTATGTTTGTGAATTTATATATCCATAACAAATATACACAGTACTCATACATATGTAAACAAAAAACTTTTTTGGATGCGATTAATCTTTTGACAGCACTATAATGCTTCTACTATAATGCTTTAAATTCGTTTTACATGCAAAAATTAATGTAATGAGTCTATTTTAGACTGTAGAATAGTGAATAATTTATAAAAAGTGCATGATTACTTTATGATTAAAACTTCAATCATATCAGTCTGCTATAGGCTTTATAGGTCTGAGGAAAATATTTAAAGAATTTGAAGGCAAAATAAAAGGTTAACTTTTAAATTACTTTTAATAAATCACGGGTGTCTAAGAGCCCAAACAAATGCATACATGTTGGTGTGTCATTTTGTTTTTCTGTTTAATATGTGGTGAAAATGTTTTAGGGTTGTAACGGTATGAGATTTTCACGGTATGATAATCTGATTATATGATAATCTGATAATCACGTCTCAGAAAATATCACAGTTTCACGGTATCACGGTATATATTAAACAATTCTTATCTGTAACAATGACTCTTAAAAGAATAAGAACAAGTTATTTGAGTGAACAAATTCTTTATTACAACAAACTTGAAACCATTTTAATGAAAGTATTGAAGTCTCCCTTCTGAAAAAATAATAAATACATTTAATTTCATTTAAAAAAACAATTAAAAAATAAAGCTATACACCTTATGTATATCTATATCACACTTTAAAGGGATCCTATTATGCTCTTTTACAAAGTCGTGAATTTGTTTTGGGGGTGTACTAGAACATGCTCTCATGCTTGGTGGTTCGAAAAACGCATCGTTTTTTACATAATTTACATTATTACAATACCTTTCTCTCCATCCTGGCACAAACGGCTCGATTAGTTCCGGGTTTGATGAAGGCCTGCCTTCCGAAAAACGAAATGTGATTTTGACGGGTTGTAGCGGACCTTTGAGTTTCAGAGTGTATTTGACAATGGTTTTTCTCAAATAAAACTTGGAAATGTTTATTTAAGTTTTCTTTCAGAGCAGCTCTGGTGATGTCCATGTTTATGTAGATGCTGAAAACACCATGCAGTGTCATGCGTACTTCAGTATAAAACGGTGCCACTGCCATTCAGAGACATGCAGAAACCAGCAGATTATTTATATAGCAGTCTCTTCGCGCTTCACAGACACATATCATTAGAGATGCACCGATTGCAATTTTCTTGGCCGATTCCGATTTCCGATTTTTTGTTAGTGTGAGAGAGAAGGGGTCATCGGAGAGAAGAGAGCGAGAATGCGCGGCTGATGTTATTGCCCGTGCCGCTGGTAACAAAACGGATCGGCTCGAAATCGGAAAGAAGTGAGACTGACCGACCGATCACCGATCCGGGCCGATCATGAGGAAAATCGGCCGATTCCGATCCCTGGCTGATCGATCGGTGCATCTCTACATATCATATTTACTTTTGATTTATCCATCGATCAGATTGCGCGTTTTTTGTGACATCCTCGTTATACTGTAAATTCCATGTTCACGACTGCACCCTCTGCATCACGGAAATCATACAGTCTTAACTTATAACTTGTCATAAATGCGACACTCCTTTATCTGCGCGGAGGGATGGTGTCCGCGAATATGAGCAAGGATGTTGGATGTATTGCCTGCTTTTGCAGCCACCTTGAGTCCACATTTTTTGCAAATTGGATCAGTCCTCAAGGACAACCCCGCGTTAGTTTTTTAATATTCAAAGTATTCCCATACTGCAGATTTTTACTTTTATTTTTTTCGACGAGGGATGGAGATAAGATATAATCTCTGTCTCTGCCATTTTCTCCACTGTAAGTGCAAGTCTGTGTGAAACCACCTCTGTTATGAATATTATTCAATATTTTAATTTGAATGTCGTTTTGAAATGAACGCTGTTATTAGAGTAGTTAATCGTTAGCATAAGCGCGGCTAATGCTAATATAATGAGCATTAGAATGAAGTTTCTTTATTAACTAGTTAATGCTCTTATAGCCTAACTTTTATTAGGGTAAAAAAACAGGAGGACATGATGATATTTACTATTTTTACACACCAGATGCTTTTAAATGAATTGTGAATCTAAAATATGCGTGTTAGAGAATGTACAAATGGTCTACATTGTGTCATATCAGTCAGAAAAGCAGTTCTGGGCTTTTTTTTTTTTAAAGCTAACTTAGCTGTTATTCTTGGCTGAATAACTCTAGGTTTTCAAAAGCCCTTTAAAATTAAATATGTACACAGTTTGGATTAAATGAAAGTATAGTCTATAATAATTTTTTAATTAGCATGTTTTTGTGTTTTGCTTTGGTACCGAAATTGGTACCGAGAACCGTGGATTTTCACTGGTATTGGTACCGAATACTGAAGTTTTGGTACCGTGACAATACTAATACCGGTATATCGTTACAACCCGAGTCTGTTTAATGGTATTTTTCCGCTGTGACAACTTACCCAGTTTGACAGTATTATAATGCCTGCTATTGGCTGTCACAAAAGGTCAACATGGGTTTAATGAGCTTTAAAAAAAATTCTGGGCAATCTATGTTTAGTAGGTATTTTATAATCAAAATTTCAAGGTTCGTGTTCAAAAATGTTTTATATATTTATTCACCCATGTAGAAAATGTGTAAAACTATTAGTATGACATTGTATAGGCCTAGATTAGATAGTGGAAGAAAAGCATAAAGAAGTGTTAAAGTGCTTCTATTTGTGTTATTTTATAGTTTTCTTATTGTTCTAAATTATGAAAAATTGTTCTAAAAAATAAGTAGGTGTGTCAAAAGTTTGACTGGTAGTGTATTATAAGGTACGTTTTATTTACAGAGCACTTTTTAGGGTACTCAAAGATGGTTACAGGTGAATCTCATTACAGGTTATATTTTGGCCTAAAATTTAAATATATTTTTTTAATATATAATTCATATGACACCTAGTTTTAAGTCTGTTACAGTTTGTTGCATTGTGCCATTTTTATTTGCATGATTAGTCAGATTTTTAAAATGTCCCACCACTCGTGCCGGTTTAAAGTAGGATCATAGAGAGGCAGAAATCCCTCATCATCAGTGTTGTGATGGAGTTTTTATGCCCTCTTCTCCTCTATGGAGCTGAGTCATGTGGTTTGGTTGTGTGCTGTTGACAGAGGACACTCCTTTTCCTACCCTTAGGAAAGCTTACCATGGATCGACTGAACAGACTTCTCACGGTCATGGAAAACCAGGACGTTTCAAAATTGTGATTTGAAACTTGCAAAATATTTTAAAAGTAATGGGAATTTTAATCTTTAATGAGTCTAACCATACTCAGCTCTTCTCTCTTTTTGAATGCAATCTATTTTGATAATCAATTAGTTGGCCGATTATTTTTTCGATTAATCGGATTTAATGGGGTCCTATTATGCTTTTTCACTTTTTGAATTTTAGTCAGTGTGTATAGTAGGGCTGAGCGATATGGCCAAAAAAATTATCTCGATAATTTTTTTCATATCAGTCGATGTCGATAATTATCACGATAAATATCAAATCTTTATTTCTTTCAACAGTGGTTCTCTTGTTTGGCATAGTTTAAATCACCGAGTCATTTGTGTTCATCGCTGAATTCAAGCAGTGGATCTCACAGCGCTGTTTAGTGCTTGCGTGACCGAGTAAACGCATCTGCTCTAGTGAGCTCGCACCGCGCGGCAGTTTGAACTTTGATCCGAGTGGATAAATGGTCCGTGTGTGGGGTGCTTCAAATGAGTCGCGCGGTTTCGTTCCGCTTTTGGCGCATAAACATTATATCGAACATTTATCGCACTCTTCACATCGAGGGAAATTATATCGTGATAATTATCGTTATCGAATTATCGCCCAGCCCTACTGCACATACTCCAAAGGGAGAAAAAAAAAATCCCTTTTCAAGAACTACAACGAACGTCTCGTTTGGACTACTGCGTTTGTTTTCCGGGTTTTGTGATGTCACAAACGGCCCATTAGAATAACATTAAAATAATTCCCGCCTACGGAAATTCGAATGGTTGGGGGGTGGGGAGGGGCGAGGTCGTGGGTAGAATGCTTGGTTGAGTGCATCAGACGAGACGATGAAGAAGAAGAAGTGCTGCTGTAGCCTCAAGTTTTCACAAGTTATTACACATGCAGCTGAATAATTATGTATGTAAATATGTATGTTACAATTATGAAAACATTTTTATAATAAATTGCTGACAGTACAATACTGAACACTAGCCGGGTTTCCATCCAAAGTTGCGAATTTAACTTATGCGCAAAACTGGAATATCGCATAAAACATTTGTGAACAAGCACTGTTTCCATCCAATGAGTCAGAGAGAACAAAATCGTCGCTTCCTGATAAACTGGCACTGAATTTTTTTTGCGTATGACTTAAAAAACAGGCTTAACATAATAAATTCAGGCTTGAAATAATAAATTAATTTGGTGTTTTTATATCACTGTATTTCTGAAGGAAACCGACTGTCTTCAGAAAATTGGATGTCATTTTAATGTAACATTATATATAAAGCAGTGTTTATTTGAGCGGAGTGCTGCTTTGTGTACTGCCGTTACCAGGGGAAACCTTGATCTCTACCACTCCAACAGCGCCTCCTGCTGGCAGAGAATGAGCTTGCATATATATGCCGCCTGGGAAACACTGGACTATGGTATAAATAAATTCAACTGTATAACAGTTTCACTGTAATTCATGTTATAATGTTAGAATTAAAGAACAATAAAAAATAATTCATATGCACTTATCTGTATAGTAATGCAGTTATTTTTAAGCGGTTGTTGACATCCTATCTAACATCCTATCTAAAACGTGATTTAGCCAAAAAAACAAAAAAAACAATACCATTACCACTCTAATATGTCTTGCAATATCAGTGCGTGCAAAGGTTCTGTGCAATCCTCTTGTTCAATATTCTCTGGGTCTGAATCCGGCTCAAACTGATATGGCAATATTGACGCCACCCTTAACTAAACTTGCTGCTTTGACAAGGGGCGGTAGTACTGAAACACCGTCTAAGCTGTTCGCCAATCACACCCAAAACAAATTCAAGACATTGTAAAAGAGCATAATAGGACCCCTTTAAAAAAAACTATTTTCTTTATTTTAATTTTATTGACAAAAACACACTATTCCACATGCTGCCCAGTGTCCTTCAAACAAATGTGCCAACTGAATGCTATGAAAACATATAGTGCTTAAAAATTTATTAGACGACCTGTCATAAAAGAGAAAAAACAAATATTTTAGGAATCTGTCAAAAAATTGTTTAAATCTAAAAATGTTATTGTCATTTATTGGGCTGTTAGGGTTAGTAGGCTATGTAGGGAATATAGTTTAAATCTCTAGATCAAAAATGTAAATAATAAAGCTAATAAAGACGAATAAAATCACAGTAATGTTCTGCAGGAACACGCGTTGCGTGCACTTTGATCACAGTCCGTCTCCTCTTACGGTCATTTATTTATCCTGTAAAAGCGTCTGCTATTTATATTCAGACAATTACACGCTGCTGTCCCTTCACAGTTCCTACTCTCATAAATTACTCGCACTGCATGTTGACTTTTAAACCTAAATTTAATGTTCAACAACAGATATTTCAGCACAATGAATGTTTTTGCGCTGAATATCGTCTCCCTCTCTTCTGTGTTCCGTCTGTTTAACGCGCGTGCCCGCCACACCGGCGCTCTTTCAGTAAAGATTTCAACTTAACGACTGTCAGGGTGGGCCTTTATGTAAAAATGGAAAGGCTTGCGTGAATTTGTGACATTTACAGATAAGGATATGACCGTTAACTGAATGTTTTTTGTGCTGAGGACGCACACACGTATCTATCAAAGCGCCTGACAGGGCAAGCCATTACACTAATGCATCAGCTTGAAGCTCAAAACAAAGATTTCTCATGTTTTGGGCAGCTTGGATCATGTACTTTTCCTGCAGGAGCTCATTCTTTTTCTTCCACCATTTTTAGATGCATTTTGTCCATAGAAATGCGTTATTCAGTGCTGTAATTTGATGCGACCGGCTGAAGTTGGACGTCGTGCACTGTCGGCAGACCCGACTAGATAATGAGAATCGTTGTCGATAATTTTATCGATAATAATCAATTTTATCGATTAGTTGTTGCAGCCCTAATGCAATCTCTGATTCTCATCTGGTAATCACAAATGACTGTAAAAGTCACAGAAAGCCATTGGTCAAAAAAGTGTGGGAACTCTGTCTCGTGGTTCATAGCCAGCTGGCATGTATGTAACACACGTAGTAGATACAGTGAGGGGCATGAAAAGTCCTCTAGTCCTGAGTGTCTTCAACCCGTGTCCAATATGAATATGTCCATTATGTTTCACATCTGCTTTGCTGAAATAGCCATGTGCTCGCTAGAGGATCCTCTGGAGTGATTTGGAAATACATGAATGAGTTTGTGTGACTCACAATATGACACACCTGTAGGGATTTAGGTTCAAAAGGCATCCTTCTATCTCTGATTGACTTTAAGTAAAGTAAATAAAGTGTTAAGTAAAGCTGCCAGGCACAAATGCACTTTGAAGCTTAAAACAAATGTCGGAAAATGAAGTTTTCTCTGTCACGCAGGGCTAATGGTGCTGCGGTGCCAACTGGAATGAAAGCGAGATTTCTTAATTGCCCTCACTGGCTCCATCCACATCAGCGACTGGTTGTCAGGGCCGTAGATCATGATGGGACGTTTTTATGGTGCTGTGGTGACTCTGTTGGACTGCAGGGAAATGTTCATTTAATAACATTGTGCTAGTGGCCAGGGAGAGGGTTGTGTTACGTCCAAAAACAAAAGCTGTGTTGTGTGTCTGTTTCAGTGGGGCGCTCCGATGCTGTCAGTCTGGAAATAATAAACTAATTCTAGTGCTTTGTGGGAGGTCGACATGCTTTAATGCTATGTATTTCCGAGCACAGTTTATGTTTATCTTGATTGTGGATCTAAACGATGCTAATGACGATATCTTTCTGATTAGGAGTTATTGGTAAGGTTAAAGCAAGTAAACTTGACATCCACAAGCAGAACTATAATTCAGGTTTTTTTTTTGTCTGGTTAGAAATTATGATCAACAACAATATTTTTTAAATTTTTCTGGTGTGTTAAGATTCTATGACTTTTTTTGAACTTTCTTTTCAAATCATGCTGGTCTGTTATTGTTAGGAGTGTAACTCAGACATTTCATCATATGATCTGACATTGATTCTCTTGTACACTGATTAGGGCTGTGTATCACCAGCAGAGTCACGATACGTATCACGATACAGATGCCACAATACGATACATATCACGATACAGGACTGCACTGAATTTCACCTCAGCTGTATTTAGTAAAACAGCTGTTTATTAAACACTTCATACTATAGGGTCATTTCTAACTATTGGCAGAGCAGGCAGTTGACCTCTGCATTATGAAAGGCCTCCATAACTGTACCACAGTACAATATAGGTAATAGCATATGTTTCATGTTTACATTGGGCACTCCCCACCAGGTACAATATTCTGATAGTTTGCATCTCGTTTTTAAGCCCATAAATAATAATGTACTCGTTCTAATAAATTTATTTTGTAATGTACTCATTCTAATATATAAAAAAATATTTAAATTGCTGGTAGGTTGTCATTGCACAAATTAACACACTCCCTACGATTAAAAAATAAAAATTAGAAGAGTTCTAAACTAATGTGCTGTCTTCTGTATCTAACGCACACACACGCTCAGTCACTCACACAGATCACGTTGCGGCCGCACTCAGACATTCAGGAACAAACTTTTTAGCGCTGCCCCGCAATTTGATTAACTAAATAGCTTAATCTCTCAAGAGCTACATTATCTTTTTCAACAAGGAGCTGGTAACATCGTTGTTTCTAAAGGAATTAAAGCCACAGCTTCACTGTTAATAGAGAAACGCGGCAAAACGGTGGTAATTCATACATACACAGCCCCTCTCTCTCTCTCTCTCTCTCTCATAAATGAACACTTGATGAATTAAAGGTGGACGCACACCGGATGAGAAGCGCAGCGTCGTGCCACGTCTTTAAAATTCGAACACATTGTTTTATATGAGTGTACACACACCAGCGGCGCCATTCAGCGTCTGTCCGTGGCACCCAGCAACGGCTCAGGACATTGTTCAAAACTGTGCGTTCGAATTTTGAAGACGCGACGCGATACGGCACTGCGCTTCTCGTCCGGTGTGTGTCTGCCTTAAGAATACAAATTTTGCTGTGGTGTGGTGTTTTCTCCACATTGGCTGAAGAATACAGATGTAGAAGAACTATTAAAGTCAGCGTGAAAATTCACCCTATCTATTATATAAATACATATTATAGATCTTATTGTGACCAATTAATTAATGCATGTTACAATATGGAAACAAAAATATATGTTGCTACTTCGGTTTCATTGTGACTTTAACAGAACCAAGCATCGTGAAAACCATTTGATTCCGGTACTTCCAAAAATACAATGAATCTTTGTCACCTTTTTTTTTTTTTGGAGGTCAGTTGTTTTAATATTTAATAAATTTACAAATATTTATACTGTGTAGTAGCATTGGAATATTTGTGGTGTGGAAAAATGCTAATATTTTAGACTAGTTATATTGGACGTTGAGTAAACAAGCTTTTCTAGGGTCTGTTTATTGTGGTGCAAAAAAAAATACATAATTCATGGATGTGAAAACCTTCGGCTCCCCCTTTTGGACCTAGTTTGTATCTGTTCATAGATAAGCAATGATTAATCAACTAAAAGTTTCCTCTCTTTTTATTCTTCCCCTTCTTTCTCTTTTTTTGTCCTTTTTTTAACACCTCAACACTTCTTCTCCCCCCTGCCCACTGGCATCACCCTGACCCCCTCAGAACGGGGTTGTTCACCCCTGATCTGGCCTTTGAGACTATAGTGAAAAAACAGATCCGCAAACTGAAAGAGCCCAGCCTGAAATGTGTGGACCTGGTGGTGTCCGAACTCACCACCCTCGTCAGGAAAAGTGCCAACAAGGTAACCCGCACACCGGACGAGAAGCGCAGCGTCGCGTCGCGCCACGTCTTTAAAATTCGAACACATTGTTTTATATGAGTGTACACACACCAGCGGCGCCATTCAGCGTCTGTCCGTGGCACCCAGCAACGGCTCAGGACATTGTTCAAAACTGTGCGTTCGAATTTTAAAGACGCGACGCGATGCGGCACTGCGCTTCTCGTCCGGTGTGTGTCTGCCTTAACACTTTTCTGAGACTAGAATATTGAAGTGGAGATCGCTAAACTGTAAGCTAACCGGTGTATTCAGAAAGCAAGCGCGTTTATCCACAGTGGAGAGAGAGCGCGTGCACATGGTTGCCAGGTTGACAAAGATAAGTAGCACACTTAGCAGATATTTCTGTATTGCGAAAGTGTGAAGGTCTGTGTCGGGGATTAGGTCTCTTTATATCAGGCATCCCAGTTGAGTTCCTCTGCGGCCAGATTAAACCTTGTTGTAGCCTATATATTATGCTGTATTCATTATTTTTTAGAAACTGCGCACTTTTCTACTCAATTTTAAATGTTGTTCTTGTATTCAAATTAAGCTCGGTCCGCTGCTGCACACGTGCCACAATATCGTGCCACAATATCGATACAGGGACAGCTGTATCGATACTCGTATCGTCAAATCTCTGTGACGATACATCGTCGTATCGATGTATCGAACACAGCACTAACACTGATACAGTATTTGTTGATACCTTAAAACATGCCGTGATTAAATCTAAATCTTATAAGATTCAAGGTCCTGTGATTGATATATCAGTATTACAATGTTGTGTGCCTGTTTTACACATCTAGTTACATTTTTATTAAACCACAAATGCAATCAAAATGTTACGCAAGCATTTAACTGAACGCTCTGAAAATTGCAAATCCTCTAACCCACTTGGGTCATCCACAAAAAAATAAACAAATAAAATAAAAACTCTTTAGTTTATAAGGTAATATAGAAAAATAGAAAATGAAAAAAAAAAATCAAGTCGGACATGAAATTATCAGTCATCTTATGACAATTTATCATTGGCTCGTGCAATGATATGAAAGCAATGACAACAGTCAAGAAAGTCTTTTAGTTATATGCTCTCTAAAATGTGCAAATCTAGGGCATGCACAACAAATTTAAGCAGTCCAGTTGTTGAAAAAATACATTTATACAGAACAATAAATTATAAAAATATTTTAAATAATTTTTAAAAAATTGTTAAAATTTATTTGGTGGCAGTTCAGTAATAGTTTGACATCTTTTTATCTTTTTAACAGTCAAACAAGTCTTCTCTTTCTGTAAAAATAGAAATTGATTTTAGTAATTTGATTGATGCAACTATCCATACTGATATATCATTATACCACTAGTTATTATGGTGTTAATTTCAGCTAAACCCACCACATACGGAAAAAAATGATCCCTTATCGGTCATTTCACATCAGTCAGACAGTTTCATCCTGTTTAACTGGGCAGTTCTTGGCTCACACCTACATTGTGGACCAGACTTTCCAAAAGTGTAGTCAAAGGTCTATTACTCTTAGAATTACAGACTCCCTTGAACCAGTTAGGTCTCAAACAAGGTCTCAGATTCTTATATTGAACTGCAGCACTGTGTGTGTTTTGGTTGAGCTGTCGTTTTTGGACGTGCGGTGAGCTCGCTGTGTGGGAATGTGCAGAAAAAACTGTACCAGGCTGTGAAATGTAGAGCACTGCCATGACGGCTCAGAGACGGAGACTTTTTCCCTTGTTGCCACTGTGTTGATATCCTCCCCATTTCCGCCACTATAGTTTACTGTTCCATCATTATTAAGGGCCAGACGTGGTGTCTAACCTCTATTGTTTTTGTAGGCATTGTATTATTCTGTTTCCTCTGCCATTGATGTCCATGGCATCCTGTAGAACCGTTTGTAGGAAAGTTATGACGTTTGGCACATTGATTGGTGATGGTCTGAATAGTCCTTTGTCCAATTTGGGGATCTCTCAGCCAAAACCCCTTTAGTGCCACCAACATCTTTTGGCTCAGAAATGCAATGACAGAGATTGTTTTTATCATTTTTCACTAGGGCTGGGACGATCCGCTAATCTGCCGATTCAATACAACATTTTTATAGTAATCGCTTAAATTGGAAGTCTAGCAAGTCTAGGGTTCACTTAGTCATGAAAAACCTAGCAGAGATAGCAAGAAATATTAAAACTGGAAAAATAATGGAAATAAATATATTAGGGCTGGGACGATACGCTAATCTGCCGATTCAATACTATCCCGATACTTGTGTGCCGATTCAATATATATTGCGATAATTGAGTATTGCGATTATATAACTATTGCGATTCGATATTACAATTTATTGTGATTTTGTTTGCTTATTAAAGACTAGACAATGGAAATCATACCCTTAAAGAGACTGTATATTAGAGACCTGCGGGACCCGCGGGACCCAACGTAACAGGGTGCGGCACGGGACAACTCGCCAAACCATGCACACAGCAGCCCATGCTTGCTTTTCTGTTAAAAATAAAGTGGTTTGTGATTGTGAATGTTGATGCTTAGCCTAAATAACAAATATTTTATCTGGAGCATTTATGCTGGTATGTTGTGTAGCTTGGGAGATATTACAGAACCATTTCATGTAAATTTCTTCGATGTACTGAAAACAAATCTATATAGATTACTTTTATGCGGGCTTTTGCGGGCGGGAGCGGGACAAAACATGAATGTCGCGGGCGGGAGCGGGACCAGATAAGATATATTTCTGCGGGAGCAGGACAGAATCTTGCGGGAGCGGGACTGAAAAATCCATCCCGCGACGGTCTCTACTGTATATGATGAGTCATATTAACAAAAACAAAGCATCACATCTTTCTTAACTTTTATTTCAGGAGCATACACATACACAGGGTATATTTTAAAGTACCTTGAACCATGAATCTTTCAAGTACCAAAACCCTGAACTTGCACATTAATATAATAGTCAAATGTGCAACAAAATGAGTAGAACCGGAAATTCCAACACACTAGCTGTTCATCCATTTGCTTTCCGCGCTTGTTTGGATGGTCCATTTCTATTGGCTGCTCGGATAATCTTCACTGAGCTCAGCGGCGAAAGTTGAACTATTTTGAATTTTGACCGCGGCGTGCTTGCGAGCTCGCCAGTGGTGCGCTCCGTTGCGCGTGCGCTTTGGTCGACGCAGCATCAAACTGTCTTCGCGCGGCGCAAGCCATTTTCATAGGTTTCATAGCGCAGCGCATTCCGCGTCCAGGCTACTTTCTTGTTTAACTGTATTGTTTCTTTGATATTTATTTTAGTGTTTTGCAGGCTGCGTGTTCACTGACGGAAGTGGTAAAATAAACACGCATGTTTGTTAATAGATGGCCTCATTTAATATTTGTGTTTCAAAATTATAGGCCTATATATATATATGCGTGTATATATATAATTTTAATACATAAATTAAACTAATATTAATTATATATATATATAGCATATCAACACCGCACCACCGTCGGTAGTTGGTCCATTACCACCGCGGTGGTAAAAATCTGCCACCGTCACAGCTTAAGACCAAAATTCATAATGTTTTTTCTGCAATCTGCTAGCACAGATTTGAAATTTGGACGTGAATCTGTATTCAATTTTTGACAAGCTTATTTAGTGTTAACAGTCAGTGTACAAACATTTTGTATATTTAGGCTACTGAAACAAAATAGGTTATTGCTGACATGATTTAAATTAAATTGATTTTATTTTATTTTTGTATTTTATTGTTTTCTTAACATAATTGACAAAAGTTTGAGTCAGAATTATTTGTGTTGGTAAAACTTTTCATTTTCTAATTGTTTTGTCAATTTACTACCAAAAGCGAAAGTCAAGTGTTGTGAATAGGCCAGTTTTTCTTGTTTTAGATTTCGGTCATGTTTATTCTTTATTCACAACAGAGCTCATCTGTTTTTCAACATCTGCCAAAATACATTTGCTTCGCTCCATTATGATTTACTCAACACAAGTGCATAGATGTCAATGATTTTTGCATTAAAGGGCTTTTCGAGGAAACCTCACGTCATGTTTGACACGCAGCCAAAATGGAAAACATTTGCAGCTTATCACGTGGTGCAACCTCATTCTTCATTTCAGATTCACAGATATTAGTTACTCTTCTTTTAAATCTCAATACCTACCCGTTTGCGCAGTTTCTCCTTTGCTCTTGACCTGCTAGAAAGTTCCCATAGCCTTATCTGTGTGCTGTCGTAGCTGATCACCTGTGATGTGTTTATCAACCGCTCACATTCACTCATTTACACTTCATACTCGTGGAATTTTGAAGAAGAATGTGTGGGAATTCTTACACTTATGGCACTCTTGCTTAACTTTCCATCAGTGAAAACAGATTTTTGGTGGAGCTGGATGATTTATTGAATATATTTATAATATATTCACATTTTTTCAGGCAGTATAAAGTCTTTTAATGTGCATTTTCACCAGTTCCTGGAGAATATTGTAAATATCTTGAAAAATATTGAGATATATACTAGGGATGTTCTTTTCGGTTATTTTTCCTAACCGACAACCGACACTCGTTAACCGATTATTAACCGTTAACCGACAAGATTATTTTATTTGAATCGTCACATATTTGAATCGATTTTCAACCGGCTCGCAGTTAATCGTTACATCCCTAATAAATAGGCCTATACGAGAAATATATTTTTACTTAAATAGTAAATTAAGAAAACGAAAGAAAAGCAACAAGTAGCCTAGTATGCAGAGTTTCGGTTCATTTTTGTGCTGCGCGAAAGGAAACCAGACAGCAGAAAGCCGGATCCTATTTTTCATTAGGCTTATTTTACAAAAGCACAAAGATTTGTTTGTATTGTGAATGTACACAAATAAAAGCAAACCTTTTACAATTCCGATTATATTTGACTAAAAAGAGTAGTTGCTTCCACTGTTAGAAGGAAAAAATTCAAGTGATTGCACCTGCGCTGCAACGTTTATATAGCTATAGCCTCTCTTATATTTTTAATTCTTGTTCTTTTCTAAATACTGTTAATTGAAAGGATTTGTTGTGGATTGAGGGGAACTAAAATAGCCTAGCTATGTTTACAGTGTTTATTTTAATGTTTGTAAACATCTCGCGTCGGCATTACGCCTATTTCTGAATGAAATAAAATGCGACTTATATGCGACTTGCGTTTTTCTCTCTCTAAAAAACGAATTTTTTTTATATACGCGTAGCATATTTTAATCATGCAGCAAACCTTTTTAAATATTTTGACAAATTACTGAAAAAAAACAAAATAAGTAAATGACTTTTTAAACCGTTTAACTGATTGTATTAATCGGTCAAAAATTCTTACGGTCGGTTAACGGTTAACCGGTTAAAATGAACATCCCTAATATATACCTTTTTTTGCTCTGAAATAAAGGGACCATATCTGTTGTGCTTCAGTTAGAGATTGCCAGGAGACTTTCTACAGGGTAAGTTAATATTTGACTTCAGTCATATAACCATAACCTACATCTGTAGCTGATCCATTTGAAGGCCTTAAGTCATGACGATTGATTTTCTTTCTATAGCTATGTATTCTTGATTCTTCTACTGATAATGATGGTGAAGCATTATTGTAGGTGGAGACCGTATGGATTGAGTTCCAGTGTGCTTTGAGTGAAGGAAGGAAGAAGCGCTCTGTTTTTCTAGAGTGTGTGTATGTTGGAGTGAATGAATGCTGTCTTGTCAGGTTGATTTAGTTTCCACAGCCTCAGGTGCAACTGTGAACTGGCAGTGAAAACAAGTCTCAAATTCAAGTAAGAGTATCTGATTCTTCTCACACTTTTGAGGTCATTAATATGACCAAGTTCCTATAACTCAAATAGTATTACAGCAAAGTATTAGCAATAGTGTAGATATTTAGTAGGATATAAGTATAATGCATAAATATTGACATAGTATGAAACAGATTTAATTTGTTAAACCAAAATATCTGAAAGTCTAGTATAAAGTGAGTCCAGATATATTAATGGCTGCAACTTAATATTAATGAAAGCCTGATAATATTCCATAGATATTTTAGATATATCAAATAGATTTATATTTTTGAATTTGCTATTATTATTAATATTATTATTATTTTGCTATTTAATACATTTATTCCCATTCACCAGTGGATGAATATTTTAAAACATTTCAAAAGACTATTTAAATATAATTTTTGAATGATGAAGTAAATGAGTGAATCACTGAATCGGAGTATTAAATCATTTAATTAAAATAGACAGTTTGAACTTATTTACAGATATGAATAAAAATTAACAACTCTATTGAGTCAAGATCCAAGATTCTTTAATGTCACTATACAAAGTACAGCAAAATGTGCTACAGATGTTTAAATCAGCGATGGTTTTAAGTTATCAAACAAAAACGTTTTTTTTTTTTTAGATGTTACCTGCTCCGTTCAGATGACAATTAAAGAATAAGAAAAACAGTAAGAGAAAAATATTTGCCAGCTTTAAAAAGTCCAGTTTCATATCTTTTTTGTAATGGGAGATGCAGTCCAAAAATGTTGCTGTCAATTCTGTTTATTGTCTTCAAAAGATAACCAAAAATAGTGGCCCCTCAGGTGCCTTAAACCTAAAATGTGTCCTGCCTGTCCTCTGGAACAACAGCGGAGCCTAATTAACATGTTTGTAGTTGACTCATAGAGTTTGTCTTCTCGTATGGAGATAAGTAGAGGGATGTTAGTGCAGGGGAGGCAGAGTTACTCTGCCTGAGTCAAATCTAAACTCACCAGCATCAGCATGACTTCATTTTCTGCACTTAAGTGAGTCACTTAACTCGGGGTGTTGAAAACCGCCTGTTTCTGAGTTGTCTGTGCTCTGTTTAGACCTGTGATCATTCCTGTCAGTTGGGAAGGGAAACTTTATGACTTTCCCTAGAAGTTTGGGTTGAGTTCAAGTGCTTACAGATCCAGGTCAATCAAGTACATACTGCTTTCCAGAGCAAAAAGATGACTTTTATTTTATTATTTTATTTTATTTCATTTTATTTTATTACATTTTATCTTATTAAAAATTGTATTAGATTTTTACATTAATTAAATTTTTAAAATTATTTATTTTTTTAAGTGTGCATCCTGTTACGTTATTAATTGCATTCTTAAAAGTGGAGCAATAACAAGTGCAGAATATGGCCTTTTCTAAATGAAGAAAGATAGCATTGCTTGTTTAACTCTCTTGTTGATAGCAAATATTAATAGCATAGATGGAGATTTGTGTAATATTTCCATATTTTCCGGTTACACAGACATCTTTTCCCTGTTTCCCAGAGCTGTTTGATGGACTGAAGTAAACTCATATTAAAAAACGTCATTGTTGCTCTTTTTCTTTCATGTCATTGTGAATGCTTCATGGCCATCTAAAGAGCTGAGATACCGCCCTCTCTGGCTGCTATTGTCTTTTTCTTGCTCATTTCCTGTTTCAAGGTGAAGAATTCTTCCCTCCATCTGAATTCACCTGTTATCTTGTTCTGGCTGTTTCTGTTAATGGGCATTTAATGGTCCCTATTAACATGTCCATTATTCTCAGTCTCTTTCCATTATAGCAGTTTCATCTATTAAATTCTCCATTTTAAGAAAATGATGTCTGTCATTTTCTTACCACTAAAGAAGTAGGCCTACTCAATTTGTGGTCGGGTCATTCTTTTTATATAATTCTTTTTCAGTTCTGTGACTTTAAGAATTCATCAGCTCTTTTGTCAAATGATTTAAAAAATGACGGGATACTGTCAAGTGATATTGGGGAAACATCAATTCAATATTAAAACTACTGCAAAGAAAACATTAGTTTGAAACATTTTATTAGAGACAGTAAAAATGAATTAAAGTGGAATATTTTAGCATCAATTGTCAGTCTTTCATTGTTAAAGTTGGAGCAGCACCTGCAGACATGACAATCATCCACTCTGTAGAGAATGTTTTACAAGAAAATACTATTTTTACTTCAAAATTTCATGCTTAATTTAATCCAAGCGGCAACCTCCCACTCTCTCTCGTGAAGCCAACAAGGAAGTGACTTAAACTGTAATTCGTTAACTGGCCGCTAGAGGCTGGCTGCAAAAGGGAGTCAATCCCATAGACTCCCCATGTTAAAATGCCCAACTTTACAGCAGAAAAAAACGTTTACAGCCTGGTTCAAAAAATTATTTTGGTCTATATAGTTAATATTGCCCTTCATGACAACTGTGAGGGGGTGAATTTTTTTATAACTCATAAAAAGGGCGTGGCTACTTGAGTAACAGGTGGATTGCCGCTGCTGTCACCACCGTCGAGCTAGGTGGGCATGGTTTCAGCAACCTGCTCCCGCCTCTTTGCCCATTTTCGATTATCCGGGAGTGACGCACTGCCAAGATGGCGACGGCCGGCTCCTCCCACTTTGAGCTTCAGAAACGCTCTTTGGAAATCTACGGGTGACGTCACAGACACTACGTCCATGTTTTTATACAGTCTATGATTTAATCTGTTACTTTGCTTCTTTGTAATTAATTGTGAAATTTAGTAGCAATCCCTTAGTGAAAATTGCTTCAGTGTAATATAATTTAAAATGACAAATCATATAAAGATATGTATTTTAAAAATATTAGTTTAAAATTGTATCCAGTATATTAATACTTTAAATTGTTGTTGTTTTTCCCCCCAAAATTAAAAAGATTTCTGTTTAATGTAATTGCAATTTTGTTTTTCTGAGCAAGAAATAGATATCATAAATTTTTACCTGATTTACAGAAGAGACCCACTAAAATGTCATTCAGTGTAACAATCTTGTCAGGCATATTTACAACAAAAATCAATTTATGA
>NW_015537945.1:486678-499166 GCF_001515605.1 Sinocyclocheilus anshuiensis | reverse complement strand
CAAAAATCAATTTATGACATATTAAAAGACTAATTACTTTCACCCCAAATACTAATTAGTTGTAATTTTATTCAGAGTTTTTCAGAAATACTGTGTTGTGTATTTACATTTTGTTCTGCTAAATAAATTCTGGTAAATATTTTTTCTGGTAAATATTCCTTTAAAAATAATGATTTAATAATAGTTTTATTAAAGGGGTGGTTGATTGCGATTTCACTTTTTTAATGTTAGTTATGTGAAAGTTGTAAAAACCAGATGGTTAATTGTGGTTTTCAACTATTCTTTATGGTCAGAACATGACAAACACTTCGTTTTTGAATTCTTTACACCAGTAATTTTTCCTTAACAAAATAAATATCTTAATAGAAAAAAATAATTTCTTAGTTCTGCATGCTCTAGTAATGAGTAATATTGTTTCATTGTTATTGTTGCCTGATAATATTAATTACATTTTAATTAACATTTAATTAACTTTTTTTGTCTCTTAGAAATACACATTTGATAGTAGTTTGAGTTAGGATGCAGATGTAGATTTATGTTCATTATCAAAATCAGTAATATCTGTAAAAATTGTAGCAATCTAATTTTTATATGGTGAAATTTAATTATTCTGACTGTTTAAGGTGTTTTTTTAACCATTGGTCTTCCATAACATACATTTAGATCATGATAATCACAGTTAAAACCACAATAGCATGGTAAAAATTTAATATGGCTTGTAGGCATTTATGAGAAACAGTAGTCTAAATACATTTATAAATGCATAAACGCTATAGCTTAATCACAACAAAATACTGTAATTATATTCCATTACTCCTCCTTCAATATATTTAATACATGTCTACATTAATTATATAATAAAATTCGACACAAATACCCACATTTCTGACACAATACCATGGTGCAGTTAGTGCTACTACAGTAAATCCATGGTAAATGATGGCGATTTGTAGATTAAAAAGTCTTCTGACTGTATCGTTGTGCACAGTGTTTCTGCTGTTTGTCAGCGCTGTTTCATCTGGCTGTAAACAGAGTTATTTGTGTTCCTCGCTGAAGCGCTTCACACTGGATCTCACAGCACTGTTCAGTGTTGCGTGATCGAGACTCATCAGTGAGTAACACATCTGCTCTAGTGAAGCTCGCGCCGCTGTTTGAACTTTGATCCGAGCGGATAAACGTTCCGAGTGGCGCGCTTCAAATGACTAGCTCTCTTTCGTTCCGCCTTTGCCGCATTATATCAAACTAGGGCTGTGCAAAAAATCAAATACGATTTTCATGCGCATCTCGTCAGTAAAGCCGCTCCTGTGATTAGTAGTAAATCTCCAGCACGTGCTTTCAGATGGAGCGGCATTTACTACATAGAGCCGTAGTTCACTGACAAGCTATGCAAAATCACGTTCAAAATCTCAGGCGATTCATTGCCGATAATGAACGCGATTTTATGTAGCTTGTCAGTGAACTACGGTTCTGTGTAGTACATGCCGCTCCATCTGAAAGCACGTGCTGGAGATTTACTACTAATCACAGGATTAGTACTTTATTGACGAGATGCGCATGAAAATCGCATTCGATTTTTTGCACAGCCCTATATCAAACATTTATCGGACTCTTGTTATCGTTTATCGAGGAAATCTATATCGTACGATAATTACCGTTATCGATTTATCGCCCAGCCCTAATTCTCTATGCAAGAAAAACCCTGCCACAGTATTTTTGCTTTGTTTTCCAGTACAACTACATAAACATCCTTAAATCAAGATTTACTTGAGATGCAAATTGTGAACTTATAAAGTCTTGTACTTGCAAGTTCATCCTGTCTTGAACTTATGCAGCAAGAACAATTATCATTAAATATGAGTGCTAACCCGAGCGCGGAACTACTGATACGTGCAGCACGATTGCGTGAACATTTCTGAGCGGCAAAAGCGATTGATCTGTTAAGCAATATATTGTGAGAGGGCCATGTGTCACTGCGTCCCAAACGATCCAAAATTATAAACCACAAAGTTAACGAAACGATAGTCTCCATTGTGCTGGGCGAGAGCGCTTCTCTGCCTGGTTGCTTCAAAACAGTCGCATAATGACTTATGCTGCCTTCACGTGCTATAGGAAACTTCCTATTTCCCACGTAGGGAGTCACAATTACGAGCTCGCCGCATTCAACAGATTTGTTGTCAGAAAGAATAAAATGTAATATTCCATTCGTTGATAACCATAAACATTCGCTGCGCTAGATACTTAGCTTGCTGACGATTCTGGAATTTCGGTCAAATACATGCTTATTTCACTGTTTATAATACATGATACAATATGCTTCAAATGATTGTTCATATATGTAAATAGGCACTACTTTAACAACAAGAATGGGTGATGTAGACATGAAAATGCACTGTTTAGTAGGAGTGACCCAGTCACAGAAGCAGGCCTGACTCTGTTTGTTTTGTGGTTGTCATGACACGGGAGACGGACTCAGAGGAATCATCCTTGTCGAATAGCTCATTGAAAAGAGTTGCTTGGAGAGCGAGAGAATGAAGAAGTGTGTAAATAAGTGGATCTTGGAGGCGGTTTGTGATTGACCTGCTGTAATTGTGAGAGTCTGGAGGACTCATCTGTGCTCTGACGGTTCAGTGTGTGAGTGGAACGAGCCAGAGGCGATCAGCAGAACAATGCCACGTCCGCTTCCTCTGCAGCGCTCTGCAGATGCTACCGTCAACACTTAAACCTGCTATTGTATAGCTGTATAGTGTGTTTTTAAGGTGGGGTAGAAATGTGACATGGTGGAAACAAGATCTTTGACTATTCTGGACTAGTTAGAAACAAGTTTACCTCAGGTGTTGTTAAAAAATGATTGCAGAACCCAGGGAAAGACTTTTGTTTTACTGTTTTACTCTCTGCTTCCGAAATACACAGTATTTAATAAATATTTAATAAAATAAACAGTGAATTATGATGTTTTCCATAGGGATGCACTAATATAAAAATTTTGGCTAATTTGGGCATGGGCGATAATAAATGCACTATATTAAATTACTATATTATTTTCTCTTAAAAAAGAACTTGCACAATAGTTTTGGTCTTTGTCAAATCAATGTTGTGATGCTTAAGTGAATTTAGGCATGAGAACATTTTAATAAACAAAATAAAAATAAAGATTTTCCGAAGCTGTAAATAAAACAGAGATTATTAAAATGTTTTTACAAGCAGCTACTACTAGTTTTGCTACTTAAAAATGTCACGTTTAATGCAACGTGTGTGTGTGTTAGGGTTGGGCGATGTCTACAAAATTGGCATCGGACGATGTCTACAGTGAAACATCGCGATGACATTGTGGAGCCGGGGGGGGAGTTAGGGGGTGTGCCCGAAGCGTGAATCCGTATTCAGAAAGGCACAGAAAACAAATAACGTTTGGCTAACGGTTGCCTGTTACATTACAGTACTTAAAATTTCACTTACCACATAAACAGAGTTAGGAGAGATGACGGAGTACGATGGCGAATGATTTGCAGATCCTCAGCACCACTGACAAACATCTAATCTTGTAAAATGTGTGGTAAGTACTGCCGCTCCATAGTAAAAACAGAGTACGTGCGATCGCGAATCTCGAAAGTGAAACTAAAAAGCGATCGTGCATTCAAAATAGGGCTGCAACAAACGATTATTTTGCTAATCGATTAATCTAACGATTATTAGAACGGTTAATCGACTAATCATCGATTATTTGGCTGATTAATCAGTAGACATTTTTTTAATTATTCATTTTTAAAATGATTAATCTTTAATTATTAATCGTTAAAATATTGAGTTATACATATTCTAACAAATAAATTAAGGTAATCACTTCAGCTTTTGAAAGTCATTATTTAATTACAGTGAGATGGCAGAGAAACTAGAGCTGTGCAATTAATCGCATGCAATTGTCATGTGCATCTCGTCAGTAAAGCCGGTTCCGTGATTGGTAGTAAATCGCCATCACCTGCTTTCAGATGGAGCGGCATTTAATACACAGAGCTGTAGTTCACTGACAAGCTAGGCGATATCGCGTTCATAATCGAATGCGATTCATCTGCGATTATGAACGCGATATTGCCTAATTGTCAGTGAACTACGGCTCTGTGTAGTAAATGCCGCTCCATCTGAAAGCAGGTGATGGAGATTTACTACTAATCACGGAACTGGCTTTACTGACAAGACACGCATGACAATCGCATGCGATTAATTGCACAGCCCTAAGAGAAACTCTTATTCACCATTTAATTAGCTATATGAGAAAGTAGCTGAATGACACATCATTCTGCCTAAAATCTCTTTTTGTAAGTCATATGGATAAGAAACAAAATAAAGGTTAAGTGATAAGACGTTTTATTTTTCGATAAACCATTTTATTCACAACAATCTCTCTTAAAATACCTTATAGGGTTATGATAATCAAAACAGTCCTGAGCTAGATCAAGCTTTGATCTCTGCAAACCAAACTATCACTTTAATTAAACGTTTCCCCCCACTAATAAAAAGATTTTATCATTAGCTAGCTCCACACTGGAGAGCTGCGTTATAACAGTAAATCAAGTTGTAATTCTAACTGAAAGTGACACTGACTCTGGTTTTTCATGTTTTAAGGCTATCTATTGCATAAAGTACTAAATAAATAAATGTGACGTGACTGGACTTTACTGGAGTAAAGAACTGCAGAGCTCGTGCAAACATCTACATCGCTGTAATCAGATGCGTTTTAAAATCTCACAATTTTTTTCTCACTCAATATATTTTAGATTTTACAGTAGGGTGATTTTGTTGCAGTAGCATGAGATAGCACAATAACGATAGGCCTAAAATTGAAATAAATTGCTTTTTAGTTTTTCAGGTAGGTCTAACAGGACACTGACTCTGGTTTTTCATGTTTTAAGGCTATCTATTGCATAAAGTACTAAATAAATAAATGTGACGTGACTGGACTTTACTGGAGTAAAGAACTGCAGAGCTCGTGCAAACATCTACATCGCTGTAATCAGATGCGTTTTAAAATCTCACAAATTTTTTCTCACTCAATATATTTTAGATTTTACAGTAGGGTGATTTTGTTGCAGTAGCATGAGATAGCACAATAATGATAGGCCTAAAAATGAAATAAATTGCTTTTTAGTTTTTCAGGTAGGTCTAACAGTAGGACTATTAAGAGATTTCGTTTTTTTTTTTTAATCCAAATAATGTTTAGTCCTAGAAAGCTATTATTTTCAGAACACATGAGCATAACATAGCGGTTAGCAGATCAATGAATGAAAGTGCAGTGTTTCCAGAGTTGCCCATACCACACCATGTTACAGCACAGTAGGGCTATTGCAAACAGAAACAATACTGTACTACATAGTAGGGGTGTGCGATATATATCGTCTGCAATAATATCGTAATTGTTGTTTTAACAATGTGCGATTTGACATTATCGAGTATTTTGCAAAAACCATTCAAAACATCCCTACAGAGCCAGGCATACATTACGTGAAGTCTAGACTAGTGCGTGTGCGCATTTAGTGTGTTTTCTTTCACTGCGTGATTCAGTCGAACACGGTATTGGGACGCGGCGGATTGCGGGGGGAATCACGATGCCGGCTCAACATCGTGATGTCTATCAGCCATCGGCGATGGACGATGGCATCGTCTATCGGCCCAACCCTAGTGTGTGTGTGTGTTTTTTTTTTTTTTGGTAATTATTTGTGAAATTTACTAGCAGTTTCTGAGTGAAAATTGTTTTAAAATAAATCCTACACCAAATGTTTTCAGTGTAAAGTGCTAAATATGAATGACTCTTATTTTTGAGATTAGTTGAGATGAGAAAGTGCTTTTAATAGAGGTGGGATCTCTATAATTGGACAGTGATATTTAAGAAATAGTCATCATAATGAGTTAAATATTTTATATAACCTAGCTTAGTTAGTTAACTAGTTAGGGTTAGTTAACTAGGTTAATTAGTTTGTTGGCAAAAGTCATCTACAACCATTAAAATAGTCAAAAATAAACATCCACAATTAAAAATTCAATACTAGGTGATCAATATCCAACATTTTTGTTATACATGTATATGATTCCATTTTTTATTTTATTTATTTTATTTTATAAATTAATTTAGTTGAATTCTTATTTCATTTTTATTTCTTTTTTAAGTATGAATTTTATTGCACAATTATACTAAACTTGCATTTATTTTATTTTTAATCAAATATTACTGCGACACTTTCAAAATATTGCTGTTTGTTTGTTTGGCCTGACATGTCAACTTCTGCATTAATTTGTGGTTGTGTTTGGGAAACCTGTTTGACAACAGTTGATTTTGCAGTTCTGTTTGGCACCACTAGTGGTGCTAAAATGATGCACTTCACCTTTAAACCAGGGTGCTTTCCTTTGCTCTGCTGTTTAGTGACTTTCATGGTCTCTGTGGCTGCTTCAGTATGTAATGGGGTGCTGAGAGGCCCACCGAGGGTCGGCTTTAGAGAGATAATGCAGATAGCCCAGTCATTGGAGCAGTAAGACCCCCTTTAGAACGAGAGTGAGATAAAGCAGCTTTATAGAGCCCAGACTACCTGTAACCCTGCCACATGCTCGTTCCTGTGGAGATAGTCCGGTGGAACTGCCCTGAGATTTTTTTCCATTCCTCAGGACATGGTATCTTCATCTTGCACACTTGAGATTGTTCTGCTGAAGTCTTTGTTCAGTCAGAGCGCCACATGTTGATTTAATTTCATTCCTGGGTCGGATCAGATGTGAGGGAAGCGATGACAGGACTTGTGGACCTCTTGCTATCAGTCTTTATGGTTCAGTCTTGAGACCCTTCAGAAACTCCTGACCTTAAATCTGCTCTGGAACCAGTGGTCGACCAGGGTAGGGTTATTATAGTTAACTAAAACTAAAGCTAATACCAAAGCTAAAGGGGAAAAAAGTTGTTAATTGAAATAAAATAAATGTAAACTGAAAATAAAAATATATATAAAAAATTAACTTATTTTATTCTAGTTGTCAAGGAAACATTTCTTATTTTCGTTTAGTTTAACTTGATGTACTAAAATAATTAAAACTGAAATAAAAATTATTAAAAACTATAGAAAAAAATAAATAAAAATGAAACAACAAAATTAGTAAAATTATTAAAACTAAATTTAAAATGTAAATTTAAAATGTAAAAATAAAAAAAAATATATATAAAAAATTAACTTATTTTATTCTAGTTGTCAAGGAAACATTTCTTATTTTCGTTTAGTTTAACTTGATGTACTAAAATAATTAAAACTGAAATAAAAATTATTAAAAACTATAGAAAAAAAACAATAAAAATGAAACAACAAAATTAGTAAAATTATTAAAACTAAATTTAAAATGTAAAAATAAAAACCAATTTAGACTATTAATATATAAATATTATCAGTTGGAAAAAACTATTGAAATTTAGTTTAATTCAATTCCTTGAATCTGTTCTATCTGTCTGTTTCACTGAATTGATTTAAAGCTCTGATTCAATGATTTATTTAAAGAATTTATTTAAAAATCTTTGTGGCATTTTTCAAATATTAAAATGTTATAGTAAAATTATGTACAAATATGGCTGTTTGTATTGCTATATTGGTGCATATAATAAAAAATAATGAAATATTAATATTCCTTTTTAATAAATGAACGAAAAACAGTGGAAAAACATGCCTTGATTATTTTTAACTCGTTTTTTTTTTTTTTTACTGTATTTTTCTTAAACATTTTGAATCTACTGGGTTTTTGTTGAAAGACTCCAGATTTTTTTTTCACCCTTAGTTTTAAGCCTTTTCTAAGAAAGATACATAAATATCAAAGATTGTCAGAAGGCTGAAAAATAACGCAAGGTATATTTTTTGGGATATGTCACCCAGCTCAACTTATACAGATTGTGAAGGTGGCAGAATTCCTGTTCTCTCATCTCATTCGTTTCGCAGCTTCATGAATCTGGCTGCTGCTGTTTTGGTTGTAGCTGCTGCTTCAGCGATGGATGGAGTGAGGGAGCTCGTCTGGAATGAGACGCGCTGCTGTAATTGCTTGCATGTGCTGCACATTTGAGTCTTTTAGGAGGTTCACTTCACTATCCTGTAACAGGAACAACTGCCACGATGGAAAAGCTCATACGCAGACAGATCACATTCAGAGTTTGTCTTGAGTATGTTTCGATAAATTATTATGAAACTATAATCCACACAAACACGCAGTTGTTCACTTTATTATTAATTTTCTTTAATGTAATACTTAATAGCAGTCCATATAGCAGGGATGTGATTTTTCCATATTTTCCGACCTGAAAAGTATAACCCATGTGAATTGTGTAAATCTGTGAAAATATAAAACATAAATGTTAGCTTTGTAATTTTACTGTTGTTCTGTAAAATAATAATATTGATAATTATATTAAGATTTGTATTATAACGTTTTAATTGATTAAATACTTGATAATTTTTTTGTTTGTAGTAAAATATTATTATTATTTTATTATAAAATATTGTATAATAATAATAATAATAATTAGGGGTGTGCGATATTGACAAATTATATCTCGATACGATATTATCGCAGACGATATATGTCGCACACCCCTAATAATAATACATATAATTTAATTTTTTACATTTCATAGTAAAATAATAGGTATTATTGTGGCGGTATAATATTTCTTTATCACTTCAATTAATTTAATTGTTAAGTTAATGCATTGTAAAATAACAATGAGCAATTTGTAACAATGTTGATTTACTACAAAAAATTACGCAAGTTGCATTCAAGGTGGAAGCGTGTAAAATTGTAAAAAATAATGTTTAAATTAGTTAGTTAGTCTGTATAATAAAACTAGCGGTTTAATGGCACAGACATTTGAAGTTAATTTATTATAATACCAAGGTTTGTTACTTGCACAAACAATTTGTGCAGTATGCTGGTTAAGCACTGGCAACTGCGTTATTGAATTAAAGTAAAGTATATTTCTGGTTTTAATGTTTGAAACTGATTTTGTGTTTGTGAATAATTTATTGCATTTACATCTTAATTCTGAGATTTTTGTTTCATAGGATTTGTGCTGTGCAAGCTGTCTGCAGTAATATTCAAGCTTATTTACAGCACTTTTTTGGACTCTTTGACCCTTGCACGTTAAACTCCACAACAAAGATGCCCGCAGATGCTAGTTTTCAGCCAGATAAGCAGTGTGAACCCAATTTGTTTACCTCTTGTGGGGTCCAGTGTTTCTTTTTAACTTAGCTTCTGTACTGCGTGTCGAGGGTCTCTCTCCTCAACTTTTGACTTCTCACTCTGCATGAGGCATCAGCAGGCCTTCTCATCCAAGAGCTGCGATCGATGTGCATCGGACCGGCTGCTTGCCTCCTGGGGAGGGACCTGCAGGCTTTTTTCATGCTTGATCTCTGTGCTGTGGCCTCTGCTGCGAGTTCAGCACGGCTCCAGATTCAGACCCCTCACCTTGTCTCATCTCATCTGAGCAGAGCTGTCAGGCACACTTTATATTTCACTCTTCTAGTCATTTAAGCAGGGCCGTTTTCTCAGAGGAGGCGATGAGAATATAATTTGTAGTACAGAAATAAAACCCATAGAACAGAATATGAGATCAAATAATGTGTGAAGCATTCATTTTTCTGTTGAAAATAAATACAATTGTGGTAATAATAATGTTGCACGCACCTGATGTGTTTTTAATTAGTCACCTGCTTGTTTAATTTACACAAACTAGCTGCAAGATGCACCATATGGAAACTTGTTTCTGCCACAAGAAAAAAAAAAAGTGAGTGCGACTTTTTATCTCGGGTCATATTTTTCACAATTCTGACATTTTTGTTGCAATTCTGACTTTTTTCTCAGTATTGCAGAAAAAAGTTAGTGCGAGATATTAACTCTGATAACTCTGATGACGAGCTGCGCAAAACATCGTGCGAATATGAACGTGGTTTTGCGCAACTCGTCAGTGAACAACGGCTCTGTGTAGTTAATGCTGCTCAATGTGAAAGCCCGCAGGTGATGGAGATTTACCGCTGATTACAGAACCGTCTTTACTGACAAGATGCGCATTAAATATCGCATGCGATTTATCGTGCAGCCCTACTCTGAACTGTTAGATATACACAGATTTGTGAGGAAGAAAGTGAGCATTGTGAAATAATTGCGACGTAAACTCCGAATTCTAAGAAAAATGTCAGAATTTGAGGAAAAAAGTCAGAATTGCGAGATATAACCTCAGAATTGCAAGATATAAACTCAGAAATGTGATGTAAACTCACAATTCTGAAAAGTAAAAATTTGAATTGTGAGATAAAGTTGCAATTACTTTTATTTTTTGTTGCAAAAAACTAAACAAACAAAGACAAACAAAAATAGAATTTTAAACTCCGAATTCAGAGAAAACAAGTCAAAATTGCAATATGGAAAGTCAGAATTATTTTTTATATATTTATTTTTTATGGGATTTTTTTAAGCCTTTATTTGGACAGGACAGTATAGAGTAGACAGGAAAGCATTGAGTGGAGAGAGAGGGGAGCGGGATCGGCAAAGTACCACGAGACAGGATTGCGAGATATAAACTCATCTGCTGATAAAAAAGCAAAAATAGCGAGATTTAAACTAGCAATTGCAAATTTATGACGCACAATTCTGAAACTCTCAATAATGTTTATAATTTGAAATTGCGAGATATAAACACAAAAATCATTGTAATTGGGAGTCATAATTACCTTTTTTATTTTTTTTATTCTGTAGCAGAAACATGTTGCCATCGCACCCTGAGTGAAGTTTACAGTGCAGAAACAGTCTAACCAGATAAATAGACGTGTTGTAATGCATTTGACCCGTGCTGCTAATTCTGACAAACAACATGCAAGAGGTGGAGGAACCTCAGCTCTATCATGACAAGTGGCACGGCAAGCCCAAGTTCAGTCGTTTAGCATCAATTATATGTGGAATGCTGGGAATCCAACAGCTTGTTTTCCGGAATAACAAGATAGTGGAGCAGAGCCACTCTGTGCAAATATTGAAGAATTCTTTCCATGCCGGCCCACAGCGATCACGCATTACAGTGGGTGGACTGTGGGAAAAATCCCAGAATTTGGCCAAATGGAGAAATAAAATATACAAGAAGTTATTTAGATTGTTCTTTTCTTATACATAATTTTTTTTAACGCATTTCTTAAACTATGAGCACTTTTTGGCCCTGTGGACCTTTAGAAAATAAACTCTGTTGAAACACTCTCCACACACACACTCGTTTATTTGATTAGTCGATTAATAATGTGGACATACTGTACATGCACACAATAATTCTGTTGGTTTTATCTTTTTTGGTTCTGAACCACCACTTTTCTATCACGTCTTCAATTATCAACTGATAACTTGATAACATTTTGTTGTGGGAATGACATTTGGTAAAATTACTTAGTTTACATTTGCATTTATTCATTTAGCAGATACTTATCCAAAGTGACTTACAAATGAGGATGCAACAAAGCATCTTAATTGAAAATGATGTACAATTAAAATATTCTCTTCATAAGTGATGTTAACGTTTATTTGTGTTTTTTTTAAACACAAATCACATATCTTATATTTCATCTCAAGCTCCTCACTAGGGCTGGGTATCGAGTTCGATACTTTTTAGGCACCGACCGAATTGCCTCGATACCATCGAGTATCGAAAAACGTCTCGTCGTTCGGTACCAAATTTCGATACCTAAGGGGTTAATCTCATCAACGTCAGTGAGCCAATAAAGGCCCGGGTATACTTCACTTTCCGCGTTCCGTTCCGTCTCGCGCTCAGCCGTGTCCGCACAGCTTTCAAAGTATACTCAACCGCGGATGAGTGCAGACGGACGAGCTCAACACAGGCGCAGTTTGACTTGCGCTCTGTCTCAACTTTCACCTCGCGCATGCGCTGTTGTACGTGGACCGTCCGCGCGGTCTCAAAAAATTGGAGAGGGTGCTCGCTGCAGAGCCAAATGGGAGGAGCTGGAGCTCTAGCTCCCCCTCGCTGGATGTAATGGGTGGAGCTAGACACCCAACCACTCCCTAACCCTACCCCTTACCCTATCGCTAAACATAACTCCACCCATTAGTTCACACAGAGGTGGAGCTGGACATCCAGACAGGGGGAGCTGGAGGTAATTTGGCTCTGCAGTGAGCAGTACTTGAAAAATTGCCTGCATGCGGACAGGGTGCACGGCTGTCCGCGAGCCCTCCTGCTGACGAAAATGACGTAATGTGGACGCGGACGGCCGAAGTATACTTTGGCCTTAAGCCTGCAGCACTAGCCGGTGTGTTCGACTAGAAGAGGTGCGGCGCAGATCGATCAGTGTTTGACATCCGCGAGAGCGATTCGAAAGCGCACGGAGCAGTCTGCTCTCTTTAGCTCTCATGGTACTGTAATACACTGATCGGTCTGCACAGTCGGTCCGCGTCAAGTCGAACACACCTACTAGTTTACACCGGTTACACTCCGA
>NW_015537945.1:483386-486408 GCF_001515605.1 Sinocyclocheilus anshuiensis | reverse complement strand
AAATAAAACCAAAGTTTTTTTTTTTTAGATAATGTAATCTTGTTAAAATTGATTTCATAAAATTGGTATCGAAAAAAGTATCGTTCAGGAACCAGTATCGAAGTCAAGGTATCGGTATCGATATCGAACATTTTTGAACGATACCCAGCCCTACTCCTCACTGACACAGTTGTCATCTTGGTAAACCAGTACATTAATTTTTAAGAAAGTGACAGAATTGTTGGTCATCTTGGAAGTGACACCACTACTGAAGGAGTTTCATAATTTGTGTAAAATTTCCCCCCAGCATTTTCACACCACAAATATTAAAATTGTTCCTTGGTAAACCAGTACATTAATTTTTAAGAAAGTGACAGAATTGTTGGTCATCTTGGAAGTGACACCACTACTGAAGGACTTTCATAATTTGTGTAAAATTTCCCCCCAGTGTTTAAGGTTTGTTTATTTTAGTTTTTTGTTTAGATTACCGTAGTTTTTATTTTTATCATGAATATTAATATTTTAAGATTGAAAGTCTTTGTAAATCAAACACATTAAAGACCTTTGACAAGTGGCAAGTAATAAAAATTTTCTATGCTGTAAAAAAAAAAAGATTTTTCAAAGTTGTGAATAAGACTATTGGAGTACTTTGACAAGAAAATGCTATTTCAATTTTACTACTTCAGTATTTCACATTTAATCCAATGTATTGCTTGCTGTTTGTTTGTAAAATTCACTAGCAATTTCTGATGGAAAATTGTGTCTGTACCACATTTTTGCAGTGTAAGTTATAAGTCAAATGTTTCAAAGCAGCTTTATAGAATATCTGGGCAATGATATTGTTTACATTTTTGTGACGTTAAAAGTAATGTGTCCTCATTTAAAGAAAGTGTAAATCTGTTAGTTTTAATAAAAATCAACCCCTGGGATTTTAAAGAGCACGTAGTCCAAGAAACACTGACATGCATTATGTATTTCAAAGATTTCTGTGGAGAATTTTCTCTCGGGTGGAGTGTAACTCTTGACTGCAAGAACTTCTGATTTTACCAAAGCAACCGTGTATGAAATCTGTCGTGTTTCCACAGTGTAGTCGTGAAGGGATTCCTGGAGTCACGCCATGTTCAAGGCCATGCTGAAGAAGAGCAGAGATGGCGGGAAAAATAAGAAGGATACAGGTATGAACACATGAAACTGATTCTGTACCTGTAATTTCTGATTACCAAAATTTAGGAGCTTTTCCACCTTGCAAACAACATTTCTTTACAGAAGATGCCAATGAGTCAGTGAGGCATTTTGCAGCTAATTTGTTGATTCATGCAACATAAAGCCCATCAGAAGATATTAGACTTGTAAATATGTGCTAATTGAGGCAATACATGAATTTGGGGAAGCCTGAGGTTGATGTCATGTGGCTGATATGCATCAGAGGTCTGTCAGCATGTAGCTGATCAAAGTGTGGGATTTATGGTGTGGTTTCTGGTTTATGGCACTGTTGTGAAAACAGGTGTGCAAGAGCACTTAATTCTCCGGGTGAATTAGGAGGAGATGTGTGTGTGTATGTGTACTCTTGAATTCCCTGGGATAATGGGATGTTGCTATGGAAATATTTATGGTGATTTGGCCTCAACAGAAAAGTAGGAATTAAGATAGAAGACCCAAATACAGCGGCTCTGCTCGAAACCTTGTGAGCTGCCTGTGTAGGCAGCATTTTAAGGCATTATAGGAAACTTCAAGACTCTTTCAAAAGTTAAGGAGCATAAATATGATGGTTTCTAATTGGAAAAATTATAAAGCAGCATTGTATGACTCTTTTGCAGATCTAAAATTGCAGAAGAGGCATGAGAAATATAACTTATACTTATTTAAAAACTGATAAACCTTTGTAATTTGTGTAAAATTGTTTCATAATTTTTATACAACAAATATTAAAATGTTTATGTTCAAGGTTTTTGTTCCTTTCAGTGTTTTATTTCCACTATAGTTTTGCAATTAATAAAAAAATGATGATAGATATTCAGAAATAAAACAAATATTAAAGACATCATAAAACATATTATATATTATACTGATATATGCGCACACACACACGCACACACTATATTATATAATGTACTGATATATTATAAATTATATAAATATATTCAATTAGTAAATGTTTTGTAGTCAGTACTGAAAACAATTGATAAATAATAATCTAAGTCTAATTAAAAAGAATTGTTTTTCATTTGTGTTATGTATTTTTTTATGCTTATTCTGCTTTAGAAAGCAGCTTACTATGTAGACAGCATCTTAGCTCACTAGAACAGAGCCCCAGGGTTCAGACAAGTGTCATTCTCTGAGGTCATTCTCTAGCTGTAGATAATTGACACCTGGAAAATGATAAAGCCACGTTCATGTGAGGCCATTGCTTTTGTTTTGTGTCTGTTGTTGTCCAGGGCCGCTTTTATAGTTTAAAAGCTTCATTTCAAATCAGGCTGTGACATGTTAGCTTTGACTGAACTCTCCTTTATGAATAAAGACTTTGGTGAACTTTTACTTTTGTGCCAAGCTGCTGGCACACAAGTAGAGATGAATGGGATTGTAGAACTCTCCGCTAATTGGCTCAGAATACTGTAGCTCTGCCTCCAGGTCTTTGTGTGATTTATTCATTTATTTTTTTCCTGTGAATTTGTGCAGTTGTTGCTTCTGTAAATGAATTGTGTGTGTACAGTGCAGAGGAGTGACTACTGTATTGAACTGATATTTATTTTAATAATTCTGTTGATGTATTTTTTTAATTGATTGCATAAAAAGTGCACACATTGTTTTCTGTCTGGTTTAAAAATGTTATTCCACATCCTTGTTACTAATCATAAATCATCAATTTAAAACGACAATATAATTGTTTATCCACAGTTTTGAAACAGCATGACCATTCAAATATCTAAATTATAGGCCTAAGTGATATTAAAGAAAAACAAAAGCACAAATTAATTGTTAACTGTAAGTGGTTGATTGTTCTGCAGGAACATGCCCCCCCCCCCCCCAACAAATTTTTTTCACC